>NC_081182.1:57873912-58151841 GCF_029867415.1 Vicia villosa | reverse complement strand
CTCGAAGAAGCCATTGACTTAAGGATCAAGATCCTTGACATATATGGAGATTCAGCCCTCGTGATCAACCAGATCAAAGACAAATGGGAAACTTTCCACCCTGTCTTGATTCCCTACAGAGATTATGCAAGACGTCTGTTGACTTTCTTCAACAAGGTTGAATTGCATTATATACCTCGAGATCAGAATCGAATGGCAGACGCCTTGGCTACTTTATCTTCCATGTTCAAAGTCAGTCACTGGAATGATGTGCCTAAAGTCAGAATCACGCGCCTTGAAAGGCCCGCATATGTGTTTGCAACCGAAGCAGTCATCGATGATAAACCGTGGTTTCACGACATCAAACGCTTCCTTCAAACTCAAGAGTACCCACTTGGGGCATCAAACAAAGTTAAGAAAACTCTAAGGAGGCTTTCTGGCAGTTTCTTCCTGAACGGAGAAGTGCTATACAAAAGAAACTTCGACATGGTTTTGCTCAGATGCGTGGACAGACACGAAGCAGACATGTTAATGCATGAAGTGCATGAAGGGTCCTTTGGACCTCATTCAAATGGGCATGCAATGTCCAAAAAGATCTTAAGAGCAGGATACTATTGGTTGACAATGGAATCAGACTGTTACAAACACGTGAAGAGATGTCACAAGTGCCAGATCTACGCAGATAAGATCCATGTGCCACCGACTCTACTCAACGTTCTCTCATCTCCATGGCCTTTTTCCATGTGGGGTATCGACATGATTGGAATGATCGAACCAAAAGCTTCAAACGGTCATCGTTTCATCTTAGTAGCAATTGATTACTTCACCAAATGGGTCGAAGCAGCATCTTACGCCAACGTTACAAGACAAGTGGTTGTAAGGTTTATCAAGAATAACATCATTTGCCGATACGGTGTTCCCAGCAAGATCATTACTGACAATGGTTCAAACTTGAACAATAAAATGATGAAAGAATTATGTGAGGAATTCAAGATTGAGCATCATAACTCTTCTCCTTACAGACCAAAAATGAACGGCGCGGTTGAAGCTGCTAACAAGAACATTAAGAAGATCGTCCAGAAAATGGTCGTCACTTACAAAGACTGGCATGAGATGCTGCCATTTGCTTTACATGGATACCGTACTTCAGTGCGTACTTCAACAGGGGCAACTCCCTTTTCTCTAGTATACGGCATGGAAGCTGTGCTCCCCGTAGAAGTTGAAATCCCATCAATGAGAGTCCTCATGGAGACTAAGTTATCAGAGGCTGAATGGTGTCAAAACAGATACGATCAGTTGAACTTAATCGAAGAAAAACGTATGACTGCTCTATGCCATGGACAGTTATACCAAGCAAGGATGAAACAAGCCTTCAACAAAAAGGTTCGACCTCGTGAATTTCAAGAAGGCGACCTCGTGCTTAAAAAGATCTTGTCTTTTCAACCAGATTCTAGGGGCAAATGGTCTCCTAATTACGAAGGCCCGTATGTTGTCAAAAGAACATTTTCTGGCGGCGCCATGATTCTTGCAACCATGGATGGTGATGAACTCCCATATCCTGTGAATGCTGATGCAGTCAAGAAATACTTTGTCTAAAAAAAATACAAAAGAACAGCTCGGTAAGTCGAAAACCCGCAAAGGGCGACTTAGGCAAAAATGAGCGTCTCGGTGGACTGAAAACCTGAAAGGGCGGTCCAGGCAAAAATTAGAGACAAAAACAGAAAAAATTCATCCTGGTAGATTGAAAACCTGAAAGGGCAATCTAGGCAAAAATTAGGGATTTATGACAAAGTAACTGCATTAGTCTATACTTCGTCATCTGAAGAGTCTGTACTTCATCAAAGGATCTTCAATCAAGCCATCGCCAATCTGAAGCAACAAATACAGTTGGAACTCAAAGTTGTTGGGGGGAATAGTGGTTATTGCTTTCAATGTAGCCTTTTCCGCATAATTACCATTTCCAACTTTTGTAAATACTCCATGGAATCACGCCTTTAGCTGATTTCCATCCTATTAAATAAATTTGAGCCTTGTGCCCATTTGTTTGCAATCTATAATTTCTTTTAGCTTGCAAAATGACGCTTTAATTGTGTTATTCGTTTTTGAAAAAAAAAAAAAGAAAAAAATAAGTTTTAAATGAATTTACTTCACTTTTCTTTTTCAAAATAAAAGCGAAATTTTCCTTTGAGTTGTGAACAACGGAAGGAACATCAGCAGTCGTCTCCATAGGATGAACAAAAGGGTTCTCCCTGAAATTTGTTGAGACAACGATATTCTTGTCCCCTAAAAGAATTCTTGAAGCAATTACCCCTCGAGGTAAAGAAGCTCTTCCATCCCCAGTGAAGAAGCTCTCCTATCCTAGTGACGAAGATTTTCCATCTCCAGTGAAGAAGTTCTTCCCTCTCAATAAGAAAAGAGGCTCATCTTCCCCAGAGAAGTTTAAAGCACACAGCATTGTTCACCTGTGTTATCTACACCGTGTTGAAAAACATTTGCCAAGTATCTGGTTGCATCGCGACGTCGGTCCTTCTCCAGTATATACTTCTTTGTCTGTCAGTATTGTCAGTACGCATGCTACATTCATGACATTCATCATTCATACATATTTGCATCATTTATGCATTCTTGCATTTTTCATGTTTGCTTCGAAATCACTTGTTTAGGATATATCTATCCCAAAAAAGAAAAAAGAAGAAAAAAAAGAAAAAAGAAAAAAGGAAAAGAAAAGAAAAAGAAACAAGTATGGGCGTGTCATCTCTCCAAGTAGGTTGTCACCCATAGGCAGAAAAGAACATCTTCTTTCTCCAGTTCCCCACTGAGATCATCCCTCGTGGAAGAAGGTTGCTTTAGTTTCTCCTCTCAAAACAAAGGAGAAAATACCCAGTTGAGTTCATTCCTCATGGGTACAAAGTCTTGTTTGACTGTTTCTTTCCAATTCATTCATGGATAGAACCTTGTCTTTACCGAAATTCAAATTCCGATTCTCCAAATAGAATCGTGAAAAAAACAGGCAATAAGCAATAGCCTCATCATCAGAGCAGCTTATGTCTCTTTCAAAAGCTTTTTCCTCTCAAGGAAATCAATCATGAAGATCATTTGACAAATCAGGGCCTTATTACGGTTCACAAGGCTGAATAACCAGTAATTCCCCTAAGCAAAGTCTCCAGAATCATTTTATCACTTGGCTGATAATTGATCATGTCTTCAAAACCACTATCACAAGGCTGGTAGTCGGTAACCCTTTTGTTCTGGTTATATTATTAAACATGTCTATCCCAATGCTGATAGTCGATAATATTAACCGAACCTTTGAAACTCTTTTTACCTTGTCAAGTCTATCACCATGCTGATAGTCGGTAATACAGTTTCATACCTTTCACCTTCGCATTATTAAACAAGTCTATCCCTGTGATGATAGTCGATAATGTCGATAGGTAAGCTTTTCTTACAAAGCTATCATTCCCCGGTGAAGCATACACTTGCTTTCCCGAAAAGACAAAACGGATTCTCTTCCTAAAACGGATTGAGACATCCTTCCCGATCTCTTTTCCCCAGCGGAGTCAGTTCTTGATATCCCCTCGGTAAAGATATCCTTGCATCATTCGCAATTTTGGTATCTTAGGTCCAAAATTCGCGTCTTCTGATATTTAAGTCTCTTCCACCCTATCAAAACGAAGATTTTCAATCTTCATGTCTCAGGTTGAAGAAACTTAAATAGGGGCATCTGTCATACCCCAATTTTTGACCTAAGATACCACCTCATATCATTTGCATATGCATCATTTGCATCTCTAACAAATTGCATAGCTTGTGTTTGCTACTTGTGACTCAGCAGGATTTAATCAGGAAATCATTCATCAGTACAAGTAACAATCAATTAGGGTTTTGTTCTCCCTTCATCTCAAATGAATCATCTTCATCAACAATCAACATTTGGTCCTCAGAGATCCATCTCAACAAGATCAAAGGCTCTGAATCGACTGAATTAGGGTTTTGACTGAAGATAGCACACTCCTGACTTTAGCTCAGGATTTGACATAATGACTTGGGACATGATATCAAGACCTCAAGTGCATCATTTTGACCTAATCCATTGGCTCATAACATCTCCTATACAAAGATTGATCAGACAAATCCTCAGATCAGGGTTTTGAACTATCAGGGACTGAAATCAGGGATCACATTTGGGAAACCCTAAAAATCCCCAAGAAGTCAATCAAAGGTTACAATCATCCTCAAATAATCCCTATGACAACATACAATGGAAGTTACATCTCAATTCAAGACCTACAGTCATCAATTTCATTTGGTCGACAATTAGGGTTTTTGACCTAATTCACTGAACAACTGACTTTTTAATCAGGAAATGATGCTACAACTCAAACCATGGCTCAATATCCTCTAATGCTTCAATATGATCCATTCATACCATTCATTTGATGAGGATAGCCTGTTTCATTTGAAATCTCCAGAAACGCGATTCGTCCGAAAAAGTCAACTGTACAAGATCACCATTGACTTTTGGGGAATTTTGGTCAACCATGAATTTTGAAGTTTTGAATCATCAATATATGATATGAGAAGTCATTTGATCAAGGAAAATCAAGAAAATCAATCAAAAATCAAAAGTCAAAAATTTGACTTTTCATACTTCGAAATTTTTTCTGTGTTTTTCATGGTTTTTTCCAAACTTTGGAAGGGAATTTCTCAAAATTTCACCTACAAACTGAAAAAAACTTCCAACATGAAAGTTGTAGATTTTGATCCAATAAACAACTTTGACACATATAAATTTTTTCCATAAGATCAACCATTTAAGAGATATGGTGCTTCAAAGTTGGTATCTTATGAAAATTTCACTTAAAACTTCATTTTCTTCAAAGTTCATGGATCTTTTTCACCCATTTCCTTAAGAGACTTGAGGAAGCTTTCAACTAGGCTTTTGAAGTATGTAACATGAACTTTCTAAAATGTCAAAGAGCATGAAAAAATATGTAGTGTAGCTATGGTTTTGAATTTTGACATTAGTGACCATTTCACTTGAAATTTCAAGCCATTTTTGCAAAGTTATGAACCAATTTGCCAAATAATGCAAGTAATGATACACCAAAGCAATGATTGAATGATATTTTCTGGTTTAAGATCAGATAGGAAAGAGATAAGAAGCTTGGCCAAAATAACCATGGTTTAGTTACTTTTAACCATTGCATTAAATGTGAAAGATTCCTTTCTATCCCTTAAGCCAAATCATCAAACTTTGAAGCAACTTGCAAGGCTTGTATTCAGAATCCATGGCCTATAAATAGAGGTCATTACCTCATTCAAAATCACACCAAAACCTCACAAAGCATAGGTTTTCTCTTTCTTTCTTGAATTGCAAGTTTCATGTTTCAAAGTGAGGTAGAAATCCCAACCTCCAAATCCTTGAAGCTATGGCCAAAGTGATGATTCTAGCAAACCATAAACATCATATGGGATGTGTTTGAATCACTCATGCACCCAAAAACACCTCAAATCTCAGAATCACTACCTCACTTCCATATATGCATAACCTAAGCCTTATCATGCCAAAATCAATTCCAGGTCATTTCTATCCAAACTAACACTTCAAACACCATCCATATACTTCATATGAACTATCCAAACACTCATCATCAACCTGAAACATCAGAATCATCAAGCTCGATTCTCACTTGCTCCTACTGCAGATCGGGTTCCACCAACTGATCCAGATGTTTTCAATCCACTCCAAGCATCCAGACACCTTCCATATGGTCCATTGAAGCTATCAAGATCATCAAACAACTTCTGTAACACCTCTACTGCAGAATTCGATTCCCAGTTTGGCCGTTTTTGAAGGTAAGTCACTTGAACTTCAAACTCATATTTGCACGCATCATAAATGAAATATTGCTTTGCCATCATGTTTCTGCATACATATGGATCATTAACCCTCAATCAATTGCATCATAACTTGCACATACACGATTTCAGATTGAATCATAGAATTAGGGTTCTTCGTGTTCATCAGAAAATTAACCATCTTAGAGCAAAAATAAATGAAATTAAATGGTACCATCATGTTCCTGGTGAAAAATCGAGCAAGATAGGCTATTCACTTGATCAAAACAACACAGTTTTAGAGATTTTCAAATTTCAGTTGGGATTGTGTTCTTGGCGCGTTTTTTGGTTCAGAAATTTCAAATATCAATTTCAAAATATAATTAAATGAACGCGTATGTTTAACAAGCCACAAGCGTGGCTCAGTTGGTCCATGTTTTGGTCTGCAAGCGTGGGTGCGTGGGTTCAAACCCTTGTGGAGACAAAACCAATTTTTTAGCACCTATTTTCTTTCATTTTCTTCACAACTTTAACATTTAATTTAACCAATCAAATTAATTTATTTTCTCTTCATTTTTTACACACCTCTTATTTAATATACATATTTTGACAATATCAAAAAAAAATCACAAAAAAAGATTTATTTAATGTGTTTTTAATTAGGTTTAAAATGATACATTTTAAGTGTTTTTAAATACTTTAAATATTGTTTTTCATTTAATTTTCAAACCTAATCACTTGTAAATACTTTTTTGATCAAACCCTAATCACTTAGGTCTAAATTAAACATTAAAACTTGTTTTAAACTTAATTAAGTTGACTTTTGTCAAATTCAAATCGTTTTAAAGCGAGCGATCGCGATTCTTTTCAAAAAAACGATAAACCATTTCTTTTTGAACTATTGATTAAACCTTTTTAATTGATAAAATGATTTTCAAAATGAAGTGGGGCCTCTCGAATATTAGAGAGTATAAGTCCCTTTTGTCTTTCTTTGTACAGGAAACTTTTTCCAAAACCTTCACAGTTTTTTAACGCCAAATCTTTCAACTCTTTTTCAAAACCATCCACCCTGTTTTATGAAAATAAAACAGGGGCCTCTCGAATATTAGAGAGTGTAAGTCCCATTTCTTTTCTTTTTGTACAGTTTTCAAAACAATAAACTCTTTCAAAACAAACTTTCGAACAGTTTTTTCAAACGACGCATCTGTAATTAAAACAGTCAACCATGTTTTGTAAATATACCATGGGCCTCCACGTAGGTATAAGTCCCAAGCCCTTTTGTACATACCCACTCTTGTACATGAAATTAGGTATTTCACTGTACACATACATTTTTGTACATATCTCATTTTGTTTTTAACTTTGAATAACAAACCAAAAATGAAGGTTTTCTTTAAATCTTCCCAAAAATATACCATGGGCCTCCATGTAGGTATAAGTCCCAAGCCCTTTTGTAAATACCTGTTTACATAGCTTTGAATAAACTCAAGTGGACTTCTCCCCGAGTGTGAGTCCCGAGCCCCGTGTATACAAATGGATCATGCTTACAGGTATATTTCCTTCATAAACTCCATTATATACACACACTTTGTCATATACATATATAATTGTTCATACCTGTTCATGTTTGTTCATACTTGTTCATGTTTGTTCATATGTGTGATGTGTGTGCTTATTCAACTTAGTACAACACTAGGTTCCCCATAGCCTCCTATTGGGCTTCGTGCAAAGAATCTCCCTAGTTTAGGTTAGGACATAGAGTATGGTTTCCCGGTGAAATCGCTCTAAGAGCTCAGACCAACTATACCATGCCTCCCCTTGGGCTTTGTACAAACGAGTGTCCCTCCCATAGCCTCCTCTTGGGCTTACAATGCAAGGACCCTGGATTGTCCCTCCCATAGCCTCCTCTTGGGCTTACAATGCAAGGACCCTCGGATAGCCTCCTCTTGGGCTTCGTACAAGGACCCACGGGCTTCTTATAAGCATCCCCAATATCCAAATCAAATACCCTAGGAGATTAGACATTTTTCATCTCTATGCTAGGAGTATCTCTTCTATATCATCACAAACAATCAATCAATCAATCAATCAAACTTCTTTTTGCCACAAGGCTGGCTAATCAATCAAACTTTTTTTGCCACAAGGCTGGCTAATCAATCAAACTGTTTTACCACCGTACTGGATGATTAATCAAAGTTTTTGTCACAAGGCTGACTTCATTGAAACTTTTGCCACAAGGCTGGCTGATTAATCAAAGTTTTTGTCACAAGGCTGACTTCATTGAAACTTTTGCCACAAGGCTGGTTAAACAAACAAAAACATCTTTATCATTCTAAGCACCCTAAGTGGCATGGCCCCGGGCTTATAATGAAAAGATTTTCAAACAAAACAAACAGATGTATGTGATGATATAGATTAGATACATCTAGCATTTAGACGACATTTGTCTATTTTCCTTTGCTTCCACTAGCATAAGTGGGAACTACGATTGCTCTGACTTTCTCAACATCCCTTTGAGAATACGTAGGCACAAGGTCGATCCTTGGCGAGCAAAACAAAACAAAAAAAAAAACCATTCAAACCTTAGCACCCGTAGACCCCGAGCTACAGATGCTCTGATTCCCTTTAAGGGATATGTATGCAGAGGATCGCGATGATCTTTGCGAGCATAATCAAACAAACACCTTAGGTCCCACCTATTTCACAACAGAACCTCTCAATAACATGGAATGAAAAACAAAGCAAAGAAACCTACAGAGTACTATAGATACGTTGGGTGCTAATACCTTCCCTTCGTATAACCAACCCTCTTACCCGGAATCTCTCCCCCACTTTTTAGGTTATTGCAGCTTTTTTCCTTTTCCTACTTTGGAAACAATAAAAAGTTTGGTCGAAACAAAGAAAAATCATTTTTTTTATGAGCACTCGAGCCCAAAGAAGGCATCAGGTGTCTCATCCCACAAAAAGAGGAACAAAACGATTTTTCGCCCGCGACAGGCCCTTGTTTTGTGGCCCATTAAGCAGATCCATTCTGTTTTGACTTCTCACCAAAGTTTGAATCACCTTTTCGTTTTCGTACCTAGTACTGACACCCTTCATTAACGCTGCCACCTTTACCTCCTTTCCTTTCCCTACTCCACCAGAGTCCAAGGATATCCTTTGAGAGGTCACCATCACACCTTTTGCCTTATCGACGGCAATCTCAGGCTTTTCTTGACAGTTCACTTCCTCGAGACACTCACCGCGTATCTGCTCCTCCGTCTCCAGTCCTTTTGCCGGAAAACCGTTGGTTTCCGCCCCTTCGTTCGTTTCAGGCACATATTCATCGCAGCCCTCGTCTTCTTTATCCTCTATTCCACCTTCAGATCCTTCTACTGAGGATTCATCAGGGATTTCAAACTCTGAAATAGATTTCCTGGAAGTGTGGTCTCCAACACTAAAGGTTTCCTCCACCAGAAGTAACAGAAAAACTTTTCCCTTAATCTGAACCTTTAACCCTTCTTGAATCAACGTAGGACGGTCAGTCCTTATCTTCAATCTTGCTACGTCCATCCGCAATGCAGATGCTGTTGAAACGTCCTCATGTATGAGATAGCCCACCTGATCAGAGATAAACCCAAAGAACTCTTTATTCCATGCTACACTTGGAACTCCAAACACTTTAAGCCACGTTATTCTTTCTCCATCAATGTCATCTGGTTTCCACTTCCTAACCTCCTTGAACCACACATCCAACCACGCTGATTCTTCTACCACCATAGCCTCTAAGGCACCTTCCTCCACATCCTCCAATATACACATATTAGCTCCTAAGGGTATCACTTTGATGGTGAAATATCCTTCATTATAGAACGGATCTTGCATGGTATATGTCGACCCTGGGGTTCTGACAACACCCACATAACATCTCTCCAGCCTCTGAACTTGATTCCGGTCCACCTTGAAATCCAAACATTTAGTAGACGCTTCACCCTTAGTTACCTCTGCGTATGTTGCTCCTGCATTGAACCTCTCACTGCCTGCCTTCCCATTAAATTTACTTCTGTCACAAAGTATTACGGGGAGACCTCCTTCAGCATCCCCTTGACGCCTACTCACACCCCCCCTTCGAGCTAAAGACCCTCTCCCAAACTTGGGAATGTTTGCAAATATCTTCTTCCCATCAAGGAACAGGTTATCCAACTTCGTTTCCAACATTTTCTCGTCCGCAACATTGAAAAACCTCACGAAGCCATACCTCTTTCCCCTTAATGTTCGCTTATTCGGAATATATACCTCGTCGATGTCTCCTAAATCCTTAAACTCGTGATACAGATCCCTTGCTTCCCAACAATCCGCAAACTCTGTCACGAAGAAAGTTGATGTTTTCCGGTCACCTTCGTCTCCTCTCGCCTCTCCAGTCTTCTTCCAGCTACCCCCGTTCTTCTTCCAGCTTCCAGGCTTCACCCCGTTCTTCCTCCTTCCTCCGACTTCCGTCCACCCGCCTCTAAGATTCTTAACCATTGTCGTTTAGCACTATGATATCTAGATACCTTCACTACAAACCAGAGATCGTCACCGGAACCAAGGCCCCTAACCCTAAGGTTAGGAGTTTAAGCCGAAGATTCTAGTTTGATAACTAGTTCACAGAAGTATCAGAGCTCCCACAAGCATCAATAATTGAATAGACTAAATTTGAAAACTGTGCTTCCCAACATTGTTAGGACTGGTTTTTCTGCTGGATTAAAAATTAAATCAACCAAATTTCTTACCTACTAGACTACCTTCAACAACAACATCCTAACATCGCTCCACTCATAGATGATTACCAAACTTTGAGTTGATAAACATGGACGCGTAGCATCACCACTATATATGTATGTGTGTGCGCTGTGTGAACAAACGCTTCAACACTAAATAAATTGTGTTTTCATATATAAAATTAAGGAGTGGATGATAATTTCAAAAGTAACAAACTTTTAGATTAATTGTATATTATACAGTAGACAAAACAAAATAAAAATATATATAAAAAATATAGATTATAAATAACAAAAATTTAACAAAATTGTAAGCGATTTTATTTGGTTTTATAATTTTAATTATTTGATTTGTCAGATTTTTGTTTTAGATTAATGCATTTGGTTTTGTTTTTGTTTTCATAAAGATGGTTCACATCTCTTCTCCTAACTTAACTAGAAATTATGAATTTGAATCTAGTTTTTATATAGATTCAAAAGTATTAAAAAATTTCAAACAGAATTTTACCATCAATTATACTTTAATAGCTTCTAGATAATATCTAACTGGTAAAAAGATATATTTAATCTATTCCAAATAGAAGTTAATAATGAAAAAAATATTTAATCTATCAGTAAGGTAAGTTGTTAGCCAGTAATTAATGTTATGTTCTACTCTAATAATATTTTATTAACTGTTTTCTATTTACAGATTGTTTACCATATTTCTTTATGATCATTTCAATAAATATTCTCTTTTAACAATAAAATATATAAATTCAAACCTAATTTTATAAAAACAGATACGTGTCACTTTGTCACCTTAATCTTAAATGAATGTTAATATAGAAAAATACATTCACATACAAATCTTAATTGAATGTAAATATAGAAAAAATACATTCACATACAAATTTCATTCCTATTATATGAATTCAAAAGAACCTTACCTATTATATGAATTCAAATATTTGGAAAGTAGTTAATTTTAAAACAAAATTCTTATTTTAACGACCTTACCTATTATATGAATTGATTATTATTTTTCAGCCAAAAGATTTTATGTTGAAAAACAAAAGATTTGTTTTTGCAGTGACAGTATTATTATTATATATATATGAACTCTAACATAACTTTTATTATCACACACATCTTGCATTTATTTGTTACTCTTTTTCTTTAGCTATTTTTTGTAGTCTTCATATATTTTTCATCTTTCAATTTTTTCATTCCTAGAAAATATGGCAGTCTCTCAAGAAGACATTGCTTATGAGATATTTTCTTGGTTACCCGCAAAAATCATTTTTAAATTTAAATTAACTTGCAGTTCATTTTCTAAATTTCCAGAAGAATCTCCTTTCAAAACAAAGCAATCTTGTAATTTGTTAGGGATGAGTGATGCGTGTTTCTTCCTCCAACATGATCAAATAAGTCAGAGATATCAAAAAAGGATTGAGTTGCACCATTTACCTAAAGAGCAACAACTTTCTGGTGTTCCTAACAATGTTTTAACGTTCCTATCAAACTCAGCTTGTATTCTAGCTTCTAGTAATGGTTTGCTTCTTTGTCATACCATTAATGAAGATCCAATTGAATTGTTTATTTGCAATCCAATTACAAAGTCTTGCTTTTTCATTCCTTCTCCTGAGTCATTTAGAAAAATCCATAACTTTTCTACTGTAAATGTCATGTTAGATTGTTCTAACAGCTCTTCTTCTGATGACTATTTCATACTTCTTTTAGAAAACACAGAAGAATGGTCACCAACTAGTTATGCATGCAATATATATCATGGAAAAGAAGGCGTGTGGAAATCAATGGAAAACAACTTTTTAAGTGGTGGTAGGAATATGAAATTTGACATGCCGGTGTTTTACAATGGAGCCGTTCACTTCATCTCAGATTGCTCGGATTACTTTATGAGATCGAGTCCTTTTTATAAGCCTTACATAGTGTCTTATAATTTTGAAAAAGGAACTTCAACTATTCTTGAATTGCCGAGGGAAGCTATAAAAGGTTTTCACATCGAGTGTGACATGGGCATATTTAATTGGGGTAAAGTGACAAGTTTCAATAGTTCTATTTGTTTAGTGAAATTAAAAAAGTCTGTTTTTTCCATTTGGATTTTAAAAGATTACAACTCATGTTCATGGAAAAAGATTTTGAAGGTGAGAGCGAATGCATTGGGGTTAGAAGAGAAAGATGCTCATGTTACCGGATTTACTGTCATGAACGGCAATATTTTAATTTTTTCTACTGAACACAAGATTTATAGTTGTGGTTTGGATGAAGAAACATTCATGATTGTTGAAGAAATAGGCTCACACCATTGTAGATCCAATCCTCGTTTTCTTTCTTACTCAAACACTCTCCGTTCATGTGGGACTAATGATGAAACCATGCCTTGCTAGAAACAAATAATGTATGCTGCAAAGTTTAGTAGATTAGCAGTGTTTCTTGAGAAGTTGTAATATCTGAATTTCATTTAATAAAATTCAAGGCATTAGTTATTAATTTTGAAATTATTATAGTTACTGTCTTTGATACAATCTCTTAATAATATAGTTATACGACTTGTCAATGCAAGAGTAAATAGGAATTTGAAGACCAACAGTACTGTGGCCAAATAAAAAAATAAAATGTCATTAAGCATTTCTAAAAGGAAGAATATGATCACAACACATTGTTCATTAAGTTTATATAAAATCTTCTAAGTTAACATTTTAGTTTACGAAATTCATTTACTCAGCTTCATGGTTATTGCAACTCAGTCATCAGTTGATTGTTTGGAGAATGCTGAAGGTAATAAGAATGGATTTTGTCGTTCCCTAGTCATATGAGCACAAATACTGCATGATTAAAAAGATTCACTTCTCTTATCATTTCAAATACAATTTGTCGTAATTTTTCATATTTGAAGCTTCTATTATAAGATAATCTATATATACTCACATAGGTTGAATATAACATAAACAGAAATCTTTCTTCGCCGGTGGGAGAGATTACTTCTTTCTACGTTTTGGAATTCCCAGATTCTTACTGTGCGAAGGATCTCTTTGAGCTGTTCGGGTGTGTAGGGGATGCGGTGGAAGTATCAATATCTCCGAGGAAGAACAATAGGGGTAAACGTTTTGGTTTCGCGCGTTTCGCAGGCGTACAGGATGGGAGACTATTCGCGGTCAGGCTCGATAATATTCTGATAGCAGGGAGGAAGATCCACGCCAACCTTCCTCGTTTCATCAGGGGCAAGGTGGGAGGAGTCGCAGGGAGTTCTGGGGCTGTGGTTCAGAACCGTGGAGATGGAGGTGGGGGGCTAAAAGGAGGCAAGGAGGTGGCGGAGGGGAGTGGCAGAGTTGGATGGGGTGCTAGTAGGGGATCTAGGTCGTTCGCGACGGTGGTCAAGGGAGGTACGAGCGGTTGTGATGTTGCCGTGGAGGTGAACCCTATTCTCTGCTTCAAATCTAAAGTCGAAGATAAAGAGAGGCTTCTAAAAGCGTATGTTGGAAGAGTTCTTATTCCAGGTTCTGCCTTCGATATTCAAACTTATTTAGAGATGGAGGGTGTCTCCGCTGTTCGAGTTATTCCGTTGGGAGGAGATGCTTGTTTGTTGGAGGACAGGGAGCCGGGTTTCATTGAAGCATTGATTGCCGATGGTGAAACTTGGTGGCAATCTTGGTTCTCTGAGATTAAGAAGTGGGAGGAAGATATGGTGGGAGGGAGTAGAGAGGTATGGCTTAGAATTTTTGGCATTCCTGCACATGTGTGGAATTCGGAATTTTCCGTCTCTCTAGCGGAGGTGTGGGGGACTTTCATTTGCGTGGATGACAGGACATCGAAAGGAGAGGCCTTGGATGTTGCTAGAATTATGGTGAAGGTCAAGCTGAGTACCAAAATTTCTGACTCTGTTTTAGTTATTATTGATAACAAAAATTTCAATCTTGTGGTGAGAGAGGATGCTGTGGTTGTGTACACAAATAACGCTGAGAAGCCGCGCAACAGTGATCATGAGTCTTCTTCCGCCTCCTCTGACGGGAATTGGCAGGATGCTAACGGCGTTGATGAAGAGGAGTTTGGGACTGGGGAATCATCCGATTCTATACGGCAATTTTCCTCGTCTGAGAAGTTGAACCAGGTTCTGTCAAGGGGACAGTTTGACACGGTTTCGCGAGTGTCTGCTTCAGGCGGAGTTGGTGAGGCGGAAAACATTCAGAATGTTGCTTCAGTTCCAGATTTGGTGGATAGTGAACATTGTAGTCTCGCGGCTGGGAATTTTACAGGAGTGGGTAGTTTCGACGAGGCCATTTCTCAATTCCGCTCTGACTCTTTGCAGGCAGTAGCACAGTCATTTTCTGGGAGGGTGGAAGCTGAGGGTCAGGTCTCGCTTCAGGCTGCGGTGAACTATTCTCTTGCGGCGGATGATTCTGCTTTGATTAAAAAGCTGCGCCCAAGGAAGGTCAAAATGAGGTCTGTTAACCGAGGTGGTAGTGTTGGAAAGGCTGGAGGAAAAATGTTATGTTGTAGTGGTGGCAAGTTTCATACCCCAATTTTTGACCCGCATTTTATGTATCCATTCTCATTTCATATGAAAAATAAAAAAATATGTATGCGTTCATTTTGCGTCTTTTATTAGAGTTTTTGATTTAATAGCATTTCCATTGATTTTTATTAACACTTTTAGATTTATAATTTTAATTCTTAATTCATTTTAGATTTAATTTGAATTTTGAATTAAAATTAATAAATCATTTTTTTATATTATTTTTGTTATTGGTTTGTATTTTTTCTTTTTGTTTTAATAGGTGCAATATTAAAAGGAAGGTGCAATTCAAATCAAGGCCCATGTGATTCAAGAGTGGTTCAAAGCCCATTATCAATTTCATGTTTGGTCCAAAGTTTGCATTTCTATGAAGCCAATAAGCCATTTTCGTTCAAGTTTGAGAGCCATGAAAATTGAGCTGGGTCCACATAAGCAAATAGCTATCACGCTTTTCTCAGTAAAAGATCACAATTGTTCATCAAAATACAGATCATATCATCTTCTAGAAACTCATATCAAACAAAAATAAACAGATATTTACAATCTTCAAGTCACGCTTTTTCTTCACCACCTTGCCAGCTCACCACCCTTCACACGATTTAGCCCAAAATTCACACGTATTTCAGATACAAATTTCACCTATAAATAAACAAGCTCAGTAGCAGAAAAGGGGGAGGAGAAAAATGCAGAGTTACTCTGCCAAATTCAAATTCAAAACTCTCCTCCAAAACCTCCTCAACCTCTCTGCTTCACTGAACCTTAACAGAACCATACACTCAAAACTCATGAGAGGTTCAATTCATGAACTCTCTCTGAGTATTTGTTGAAGCTAAATGCAATTTCTAGCCGCGGAAACCCAAAACCATAACTCTGCTTCATCATCTACTTCACCTCATAATCCAATCAAAACCTTCAATCCATCAATAAACCTGCAGAAGCACCGCAACATCACACTGAACAGCTTCTCATACTCATCACAAACCATACTAAAATCCAAATCGAAACCGATTTACTCACCATATGCAACCTTCACGCGTCCGATTCAGAAGCTTCAACAATCACAATCTCTAAATCGCAACAAACCTTCATAATCTTCAAACCACACCTCTCCAACAACTTCATCTAAACCGAAACCCATTCAATCCCATAAACCTCACTGAAACTCTATCAACAAACCGAACTCAGCCACGTTTGAATCATCTAAATTTGAACACGAACAGAGCCATTTTGAGGAGAGACAACATGAAACAAAGAAGCAGAGCGAATTAAATGAAGGAGGCGTAGAGAGGTTTGTTCGAGAGAGGTAGAAAAATCGTGGAAATAGAAACAGAGGTTTGAACTGATGGTATTGGAGTGGATTCCTATCGTTTGTTAGGGTTTATTTTGTTTTTGGGCTTAAAGTTCAAGTGTATTACTAAGGCCCGATCCGATATACCCTGTGCACCTCCGTTTTCAGCGAGCATACCCCTTCCTGGACTGACTTCATTTTGCCTTTGGGCCTGCCATTAAAGCCCATCGAATCTCTCTTGAGGCACCCCTATCCTTTTAATTTTACAATCCATTTTATTTGTTTTATTTAATTTTTTCTTTATATACATATATTATTACTTTGAATATCAAAAATACCAAAAAGATATATTAGTATTAATTTTGTTTTTATTATTATATATCAAAAAAAATAGTTTTAAATTTCTTTTTGGTTTGATACTTGATGATCCATTTGGTGAGAGTTTGTGATTTAATTTTTCAATATATCTCTCTTCTCCTACTCCATTCTTGTTTTTCTTTGAATCACAAATTTAGAGGTCTAATTCCTCTTTAAATTCAATGGACTTAGGACGTTGATGGGATGAAAATCCTAATCCGCAATATTAAGTGATTGAACTTAAAGATGGAAGGAACTTTTAATGTGGTTCCATCTTTTATTTCTTCTTATTTTGGTCGATGAAAATCTTTAACATCATGAGAATTCTTTTGGATTCTAGATGAAGATGAGACCGCTACCTATTTTCTTTTCGTGCGGTATTGCTTTTGGAGAACGATCTACATATCGTTTTCTAGCATGCATTAGCACAAAGATTGTTAACGGGCCTCGTTGTAGGGTGACTTCTACATAAGTCACTTGGCGATCTGCTTAACATAGCGCAACATTTCGTGTCCCGAATAAAAAAGATCAAACATGGAAGAGAATTGTATGCGGTTGATTTATGACTTATGGAAATTTATCGTGTAGTCGCTATGATTTTATCAAGCTTCTGATAAGTTTCCATTGAATTTAAATCCGAGTACATCCTTCACTCACCATCGATCTTCATTACTAACTTTGATAACATACTTGACAAGTTTCAAGATGGTTATCTTTAACATCTAACAATTGACTTTAATTTCCGCACTTTTATTATATTGCTCTTTATATTTCTCGCTTTATTGCTTTATTTTATCATTTCATCATATTTACATTCCGCTATTTTCCCTTTGTCCATTTGGACGTTTATATTCCGCTATTTTCTCTTTGTCCACTTGGACATATGTTTATGTTTCCGCTATTTTCTCTTTGTCCACTGGGACCATACTTTACTTTTATGCTAAAACACTAATAAACAACAAAAATTTAAAAAACGCTTAAGGCTCTCTTTTGGACTATCGGTTACTATCCCTAGCATTTTGGAGATTCAGATTTATGGACTTAGTGCCTCTGGACCCTTATTCTGTTATTACTCTGTGATTGTTCTGTCTGTCTGGCATTGGATTGTTGTCTGTTTGTGTATGCAGGTATTTCCTTGAAAGCCCTTGATGGTTAATTCCAAGGCATTGAGATAAGGATTTTACCCGAAAACAGCCGTTACTCTGCCCGATTTTCGTCAAAATTTTAATGTGCTTAATGCAAAGTGGTGCTAAGATAATAAGTTCATCTGGATCCCGAAGTGTTAATGTGTTGGTATTGATATTCCAAAGGATGGGAAAACTACCTTGACTCTTAATGTCAAGTGTTGGCTTCTTATTTGGTTAGACCGTTTCTTTCCTTAGCTTTTATTTTATGCATTAGGTTAGCCTCTTCATCTCCTCCCACTTCTTAAATTTTCAAAGTCTCCTCTCTTTTTCTAAAAAACTTCTTATGTTTGAAATCCCTTTTAAAATCTTCTTTAAAACTATATTTAGCCCTTGTTGGTATTTTCTTTCAAAAGTAAGCCCGATTAATCATTGTCATTGATTGCGATACCCCACGATTTTAATATTGATTGACACGACAAAATCTTTTCCACGCGAGAGAGCTAGTGGCATACTTGTCGATTTTATCCGAGTTGGCGCCCTTCTCTCATTAGTGACGCAAAGAATTCGTTCGTTCTCATGTTTAAAATCAATGGCTGAGTATTCGCCCCGACGATGGTAAACGTGCTAATTCCTTTTAAAACGTTTTTCCCTTTTAAAAGCGGAACTACATTAGCTCTGACTTCTCCATTGCACCGAGGAGGTATGTAGGCACAAGACGTAATGTCTTGCCGAGCTTATTTTAAAAATCAAACAAACCGTTTCTTTTTGCACACAATATCTTTTAATTAACACAGATTTTCAAAAAGGTTCCTGTGGAGTACCACAGATATGAGGGGTGCTTAAAACCTTCCCCTCGTATAATCAACACCCGTACCTAAGATCTCTTTCTGTTTTAAAAACAAAGTTTGGGTTTTTTCGTTCTTTTCCCATTTCCTTTGGAAACAATAAAGCGCGGTGGCGACTTTCACTGAAATATTGAGTCGAGTCAATTTATGGCTTAGATCTCAGATTTTCCCCGCTACAGAAAAATGGCGACTTCACTGGGGATACTGATCAAATTATTGGTGTATCTTTGTGTGTTAAGCCTATTTTTGTTTATCTGTGTATATTATTATCTGTATATATTATTGTGTGCCTTGCCTGTTTTGTTTGTTCTTTTTATTTTGGTGCCTGGTGGTTTCTCTGTGTGAGATAAGTCCTATACCCGGACTTGAGTGTACATTAAGATAGGCGGTTGGTATAGTCATTTTGGCTTATGTGGAGTTATTCCTTCGTGAGCTGACTTGAGATCCACCACTCAGTGGAGGATGGCTTGGCTAAAGGTGATAGTGTTGAACGAGTCAGTCGTGAAAGCATTGTTACTTTTGGTTGGGTCTGTAAAGCTGAGGACCTTAAAACCCCTTAACCCATCTTAGCCTTTTAGGACGTAGTGCGGAGACTAGTTGGGTGAAGTCCCAATTGGTTGTCACGCGATACTACACTCGGGAGAGTTTCTCTTTAGAATATTGTTGGTTGGTGAGTAAGTCACTTAAGCCGATAATATTCTCGAGATGGAATGCAGACCTCGGGAACTTTTAGAACCCGTTCTACAGGTACAAAACACCTTAGTACACACCTTGTGGTTGGGGTAATCCATGGCTCCATGCTCGTGACGTCGAACTTTTGAACCTTGCTTATGTGATCTTTGTGTGATCTTGTGTGTGACCTTGATTGTGGTTGATGCATAAACCATGCATTCATGCATCCATGAAAATTCTTTTTCTTTTGGTTTTCAAGGAACTTAGAGGTATTTCCTTGTAAAAATTATAAGTTTCATCAAACTCAATGGATCTCGGGTGTTGATGGGGTGAAAACTCTAATCCACCAAAATGGATGATTGATTTTTGATGATAACTTGATCGATACTTTGATCCAATGCTTGAGTGTTTACAATTTAATATCTTAAGTTCCTTGAAACTCAAAATAAAAAAAAAAACAAAAAAAAAAACAAATCATTTGCATTGCATATCATGCATCATTCTGCATTGGGTCTTGTTTTCTGAGATTTTTCCAGAGTCTTTTTTCCTTTATCCTGGTATCATCAGTATAACACTCGTGCTAATAAGAGACAGAAAATATTAAGCAAGAGATCTATGAACTCCGCAAAGAGGTGATTATTTCAAAGGCTGGTATCGAGCATCTGATTGCTCTGGTTGAGGCTTTAGTTCTTCAAGTCAATCCTCCTATGAAGGAAGAAAGGATGCCAAAGGGTGCTCTTGGACATGATTTGGAAGGTTGCTTTGCTTTGAAAGTTGAAGTTCAGAAGTTGGTCATAAACAGTATCTTGTCATTTGAAGACGTTGGTCTTAATGTTCAAGCCAATCTCTCGCCAAAGCATGAATGAATCTCTATTGATGGTAGCCCTGAAGTTTGAAAGATGTTTCCTTCAGCACAAGTCCAGATGGAGAGAATCTTCTCAGTTATTAGTATTCTTACTGATTTTCATTTGTAATATTTCTTGTTTTTCAATGCACTGTTTGCATGTAGGAACTTGTTTGTTTTTGAATGCTAATGTTAATACAATGAATATGTTTGTCTTGAAGTAATCCATTCGTTTCACTCATGTTTATTTGTTTTTATGCATTATGATACCAATTGCTTTTGCCAAACTCTCGCTTAGGCAGAGATTGGAGGGAGGATGATGATCTGAAAACACAAATTTTTTGGTTGTATGCTTTTGAATAAAACCCTGCTGATGATGTACAAGCATTGTTTCAAATTCCCAAACACCGGAGATATAAGGAAGATAATCCCTTGATAACCCCTTTGAGCCTTGGAGTAGGAGTTTCTTTTCTAAACGAAAAAACCCTAATTTTTCAACCTGGGGCAGGGTAGTCTTCAGTTAATTTGACCAAGTGTTCATATTTCAAAAAGGATTTGTGCATCCAAGGGTCGAATACGTCATATCCACATCAAAGGTTGGATTATGTGAAACCACAATGGTTATCCTTCGCGTATCAAAAGGCATGAAAATGTGAAACCACAATGGTTATCCTTCATCCGCCAAGGAACGAGGCAGTCACAACCCTCTCAAGAAGTTAAGACAAAGTCAATGTCACACGATTTGTTCAAATCAAAAGAATAAAAAGGAAAAAAAAGAGAATTAAAAAAAGAAAAAAGAAAAAAGAAGAAAGCTCGCTAAGTCAAAAACTTGAAAATAAATGACTTAGGCAAAAGTTAGAGCATCCCGCTGGACGACCAATTCAAAAGAATCAGTCCAGGCAAAAGTTAGGGAAAATAAAAGGAAAGTGAAAATGAAAAGAAAGGACTACAAAACAGAAGTCCTCAGCAAAGAACAAATCTGTGTGAATGCAAATACGAAGATAAGAAGGGTGACTGCTATTCCAAGAAAGCTTCATTGGATCCTTAATAGCACAAAATCCTTTTGAGAGATGAACACTCATGTTGAGTTAACTGAATATAGGACTGGAGAACATCACAAAGTTGGGGTGGGCTAAATAAACTTTGAGCCTAAAAATCTTTTTTTTTTGAAAACCGCGAACCAGACCACGATACAACCCTCAAAAGTCCTAATTGAAGCAGGGTTTATTTTGAAAGCATACTTAAAACAAGAAAGCGTTCCTGACTCCTATAGGTTATGCTGAAAACTTGTGTTGGTATCTGTCGCGGGGAAAAATCGTTGTCTTTTTTCGGGATGAAACACCTGATGCCTTCTTTGGGCTCGAGTGCTCAAAAAATGATTTTTCTTTTGTACCGACCAAACTTTTTATTATTTCCAAAGGAGGAAAAGGAAAAAAGCTGCAATAACCTAAAAGTGGGGGGAGAGATCTTGGGTAAGAGGGTTGGTTATACGAAGGGAAGGTATTAGCACCCAACGTATCTATAGTACTCTATAGGTTTCTTTGCTTTGTTTTTCATTCCATATTATTGAGAGGTTCTTGTGAAATAGGTGGGACCTAAGGTGTTTGTTTGATTATGCTCGCAAAGATCATCGCGATCCTCTGCATACATATCCCTTAGAGGGAATCAGAGCATCTGTAGCTCGGGGTCTACGGGTGCTAAGGTTTGAATGGTTTTTTTTGTTTTATTTTGCTCGCCAAGGATCGACCTTGTGCCTACGTATTCTCAAAGGGATGTTGAGAAAGTCAGAGCAATCGTAGTTCCCACTTATGCTAGTGGAAGCAAAGGATAAGAGACAAATGTCATCTAAATGTTCGATGTATCTAATCTATATCATCACATACATCTGTTTGTTTTTGTTTGAAAATCTTTTCATTATAAGCCCGGGGCCATGCCACTTAGGGTGCTTAGAATGATAAAGATGTTTTTGTTGTTTAACCAGCCTTGTGGCAAAAACTTTCAATGAAGTCAGCCTTGTGACAAAAAGTTTTGATTAATCAGCCAGCCTTGTGGCAAAAGTTTCAATGAAGTCAGCCTTGTGACAAAAACTTTGATTAATCAGCCAGTATGGTGGCAAAACGGTTTGATTGATTAGCCAGCCTTGTGGCAAAAAAGTTTGATTGATTGATTGTTTGTGATGATATAGAAGAGATACTCCTATCATAGAGATGATAAATGTCTAATCTCCTAGGGTATTTGTTTTGGATATTGGGGATGCTTATAAGAAGCCCGTGGGTCCTTGTACGAAGCCCAAGAGGAGGCTATCCGAGGGTCCTTGCATTGTAAGCCCAAGAGAAGGCTATGGGAGGGACAATCCAGGGTCCTTGCATTGTAAGCCCAAGAGGAGGCTATGGGAGGGTCACTCGTTTGTACAAAGCCCAAGGGGAGGCATGGTATAGTTGGTCTGAGCTCTTAGAGCGATTTCACCGGGAAACCATACTCTATGTCCTAACCTAAACTAGTGGAGATTCTTTGCACGAAGCCCAATAGGAGGCTATGGGGAACCTAGTGTGGTACTAAGTTGAACAAGCACACATATCACACATATGAACAAACATGAACAAGTATGAACAAACATGAACAAACATGAACAAGTTATGATTAATTATATATATGACAAAGTGTGTGTATATAATGGAGTTTATGAAGGAAATATACCTGTAAGCATGATCCATTTGTATACACAGGGCTCGGGACTCACACTCGGGGAGAGGTCCACTTGAATTTATTCAAAGCTATGTAAACAGGTATATACAAAGGGGCTTGGGACTTATACCTACATGGAGGCCCATGGTATTTTTTGGGAAGATTTAAAGAAACCTTCATTTTTGGTTTGTTATTCAAAGTTAAAAATCAAATTGATCGAGATATGTACAAAACGGTGTGTGTACAATGAAATACCTAATTTCATGTACAGGAATGGGTATGTACAAAAGGGGCTTGGGACTTATACCTACGTGGAGGCCCGTGTTTTATTTACAAAACATGGTTGACTGTTTTATTTACAGGACGCGAGGTTTCGCTTTTGTAAAACTGTTTGAAAGTTGTTTTGAAAGAGTTTTCTGTTTGAAGAAAAATTGTATAAAAGGAAAAAAGGAGTGGGTCTTATACTCTCTAATATTCGAGAGGCCCCACTTCATTTTGAAAATCAATTGATCAATTAAAAGATTTAATTAATAGTTTCAAAAAGAAATGGTTTATCGTTTTTGAAAAGAATCGCGATCGCTTGTTTTTAAAATGATTTGAATTTGACAAAAATCAACTTAATTAAGTTAAAATCAAATTTTAATGCTCAATTAAGACCTAAGTGATTAGGGTTTGATAAAAAAATATTCACAAGTGATTAGGTTTGAAAATTAAATGAAAAACAAATATTTAAAGTATTTAAAAACACTTAAAAATGTATCATTTTAAACCTAATTAAAAACACATTAAATAAATCTTTTTTTGTGATTTTTTTTTATATTGTCAAAATATGTATATTAAATAAGAAGTGTTTAAAAAATGAAGAAAAAATAAGTTGATTTGATTGGTTAAATTAATTGATGAAGTTTGTTAAAAAATGAAAGAAAAATAGTGTCAAAAAATTGGTTTTGGTCCTACCAGGGTTTGAACCCACGCACCTATGCTTGCAGACCAAAACATGGACCAACTGAGCCACGCTTGTGGCTTGTTAAACATACGCGTTTTGTAAAATATATTTTAAATCAAGAATTTGAATTTCCCAAACCAAATCTGGCGCCAAGAACACAACCCTAACTGATTTTTGAATTTCCTCAAATCTGTATTGTTTTGATTGATCAAAGGGTCTATCTCACTTGGTTTTGGACGAGGAACATGATGATGACCTTTAATTTCATTTATTTTTGCTCTAAGATGATTAATTCTCTGATGAACACGAAGAACCCTAATATGACAAATCTTTGTGAAATCGTGTATGATCATGATATGATGCAATTGATTGAGGGTTATTATTCGGTGATGGTGCAGAAACAAGATGGTAACTCAGTTTTTCATTTATGATGCATGTATGATAGAGTTTGAAGTTCATGTGCACTTACCTCAAAAACGAACAAGCTGGAGATTGAATTTTGCAAAGGAGGTGTTACAGATGCTTTGTATCAATCTGAATAGCTTCTATGATGATTATGGAAGGTGTCTGGATGCTTGGAGTGAACTGAATTCATCTGAGCATAGCCATGGGACCCGATCTGCAGTTGCTTGGAGTGAGAATCGAATCTGATGATGGAGATGTTACAGGTCGTATGTGAGTGTTTGGATCATTCATATGAAGTATATGGAAGGTGTTAGAAGTGGTAGTTTGGACAGAAATGATCTGGAATGAAAATTGGCATGATAAGGTTCATTATATGCAAACATGGAGGTTGAAGAGTGATTCTGAGTTTTATGTGTTTTTGGGGTGTGTGAATGATTCAAACACATCCCAAATGATGTTTATGAGATGTTAAAACCATCACTTTGGCCAGAAATTCAAAGGTTTGGAGGTTGGGATTTCTACCTCACTTTGAAACTTGAAACTTGCAACTTAAGAAAGAAGGGAGAAAACCTATAATTGTGAGGTTTTGGTGTGAATTGAAGACTGATTTGCACCTATATTTATAGGCCAAGGATTCTGAACTCAAAGCTCTTGCAAGTTGATTCAAGAATGATGATTTGGCTTAAGAGATAAAATGGAATCTTTCACATTAAATGCAAATGGTTAAAAGTGACTTAACCATGGTTATTTCTCTAAGCTTCTTATCTCTTCCATTCTGATCTTCAAATCAGAAAATATCATTCAATTATTGCATTGGTGTGTCATCACTTGGATTATAGGTCATGTAGTCTTGAAACTTAGTGAAAAATGGTGAAAATTCAAGTGAAAATGATCACTAATGTCAAAATTCAAAACCATGGCTACACTCCATATTTTTTCATGCTCTTGGACATTTTGGAAAGCTCATATTACACACTTCAAAACCCTAGTTGAAAGTTTCTTCAAGACCTTTGAGGAAATGGGTGAAAAAGATCCATGAACTTTGAGAAAAATGAAGTTTCAAGTGAAATTTTCCAAAGATACCAACTTTGAAGCACCATATCTCTTAAATGGTTGATCTTATGGAAAAAATTTATATGTGTCAAAGTTGTTTATTGGATCAAAATCTACAACTTTCATGTTGGAAGTTTTTTTCAGTTTGTAGGTGAAATTTTGAGAAATTCCCTTCCAAAGTTTGGAAAAAACCATTGAAAAACACTTAGAAATTTTTCTAAGTATGAAAAGTCAAACTTTTGACTTTTGATTCTTGATTGATTTTCTTGATTTTTCTTGATCAAATGACTTCTCATATCATATATTGATGATTCAAAACTTCAAAAGTCATGGTTGACCAAAATTCCCCAAAAGTCAATGGTGATCTTGTACAGTGGACTTTTTCAGACGAATCGCGTTTCTGGAGATTTCAAATGAAACAGGCTATCCTCATCAAATGAATGGTATGAATGGATCATATTGAGGTATTAGAGGATATTGAATCATAGTTTGAGTTGTGACACCATGTCCTGATTAAAAAGGCAGTTGTTCAGTGAATTAGGTCAAAAAACCCTAATTGTCGACCAGATGAAATTGATGACTGTAGGTCTTGAATTGAGATACAATTTCCATTGTATATTGTCATAGGGATTATTTGAAGATGATTGAAACCTTTGATTGACTTCCTGGGGATTTTTAGGGTTTCCCAAATGTGATCCCTGATTTCAGTCCCTGATAGTTCAAAAACCCTGATCTGAGGATTTGTCTGATCAATCTTTGTATAGGAGATGTTCTGAGCCAATGGATTAGGTCAAAATGATGTACTTGGGGTTTTGAGGTCATGTCCCAAGTCATTAGGTCAAATCCTGAGCAAAAGTCAAGAGTATGATGTCTTCAGTCAAAACCCTAATCTGGTTGGTTCAGAGCCTTTAAGCTTGTTGAAATGAATCTCTGAGGACCAAATGTTGATTGTTGATGAAGATGATTCATTTGAAATGAAGAGAGGACAAAAACCTAATTGGTTGTTACTTGTACTGATGAGTGATTTCCTGATTAAATCCTGCTGAGCCACAAGTAGCAAACACAAGCTATGCAATTTGTTAGAGATGCAAATGATGCATATGCAAATGATATGAGGTGGTATCTTAGGTCAAAAATTGGGGTATGACAGATGCCCCTATTTAAGTTTCTTCAACCTGAGATATGAAGATTGAAAATCTTCGTTTTGATAAGGTGGAAGAGACTTAAATATCAGAAGACGCGAATTTTGGACCTAAGATACCAAAATTGCGAATGATGCAAGGATATCTTTACCGAGGGATATCAAAAACTGACTCCGCTGGGGAAAAGAGATTGGGAAGGATGTCTCAATCCGTTTTAGGAAGAGAATCCGTTTTTTCTTTTTGGGAAAGCAAGTGTATGCTTCACCGGGGAATGATAGCTTTGTTAGAAAAGCTTACCTATCGACATTATCGACTATCAGCATGGGGATAGACTTGTTTAATAATGCGAAGGTGAAAGGTATGAAACTGTGTTACCGACTACCAGCATGGTGATAGACTTGACAAGGTAAAAGAGTTTCAAAGGTTCGGTTAATATTACCGACTATCAGCCTTGTGATAGACATGTTAAATAATATAACCAGAACAAAAGGTTACCGACTACCAGCCTTGTGATAGCGGTTTTGAAGACATGATCAATTATCAGCCAAGTGATAAAATGATTCTGGAGACTTTGTTAGGGAAATTACTGGTTATTCAGCCTTGTGAACAGTAATAAGGCCCTGATTGTCAAATGGTCTTCATGATTGATTTCCTTGAGAGGAAAAAGCTTTTGAAAGAGAAATAAGCTGCTCAGATGATGAGGCTATTGCTTATTGTCTGTTTTTTCTTGACTCTATTTGGAGAATCGGAATTTGAATCTTTGGTAAAGACAAAGTTCTAACCATGAATGAATTGGAAAGAAACAGTCAAACAAGACTTTGTTCCCATGAGGAATGAACTCAACTGGGGATTTCCTCCTTTGTTCTGAGAGGAGAAACTAAAGCAACCTTCTTCCACGAGGAATGATCTCAGTGGGGAACTGGAGAAAGAAGATGTTATTTCTGCTTATGGGTGACAACCTACTTGGAGAGATGACACGCCCATATTCGTTTCTTTTTCTTTTCTTTTCCTTTTTTCTCTTCTCTTTTTTTTTTTTCTTTTTGAGGATAAATATATCCTAAACAAGTGATTTTAAAGCAAACATTGAAAAATGCAAGAATGCATAAATGATGCAAATATGTATGAATGATGAATGTCATGAATGTAGCATGCATGCTGACGAGACTGACAGACAAAAGAAGTATACTGGAGAGGGACCGACGTCGCAATACAACCAGATACTTGGCAAATGTTCTTCAACACGGTGTAGATAACACGGGTGATGAATGGTGTTGCATGTTTTAAACTTCTCTGGGGAAGATAAGCATCTTTACTGGGATGGAAGAGCTTCTTCACTGGAGATGAAATCTTTGTCACTAGGGATAAAAGACCTTCTTCACTGGGGATAGAAGAGCTTCTTTACCTCGAGGGGTAATTGCTTCAAGAATTCTTTTCTGGGACCAGAATACCGTTGTCTCAACAATTTTTCCAGGGAGAATCCTTTTGTTCATCCTATGGAGACGACTGCTGATGTTCCTTCCGTTGTTCACAACTCAAAGGAAAATTTCGCTTTTATTTTGAAAAAGAAAAGTGAAGTAAATTCATTTAAAACTTTTTTTCTTCTTTTTTTCAAAAGTGAATAACACAATTAAAGCGTCATTTTGCAAGCTAAAAGAAATTAGAGATTGCAGACAAATGAGCACAAGGCTCAAATTTATTTAATAGGATGGTAATCAGCTAAAGGCGTGATTCCATAGAGTATTTACAAAAGTTGGAAATGGTAATTATGCGGAAAAGGCTACACTGAAAGCAATAACCACTATTTCCCCTAACAACTTTGAGTTCCAACTGTGCTTGTCGCTTCAGATTGGCGATGATTTAATTGAAGATCCTGTGATGAGGTACAGACTCTTCAGGTGACGAAGTACGAACTGATGCAGTTACTTTGTCATAAATCCCTAATTTTTGCCTAGATTGCCCTTTCAGGTTTTCAATCTACCAGGATGAATTTTTTCTGTTTTTGTCTCTAATTTTTGCCTAGATTGCCCTTTCAGGTTTTCAACTTACCGAGCTGTTTTTTTGTATTTTTTTAGACAAAGTATTTCTTGACTGCATCAGCATTCACAGGATGTGGAAGTTCATCACCATCCATGGTTGCAAGAGTCATGGCGCCGCCAGAAAATGTTCTTTTGACAACATACGGGCCTTCGTAATTAGGAGACCATTTGCCCCTAGAATCTGGTTGAAAAGACAAGATTTTTTTAAGCACGAGGTCGCCTTCTCGAAATTCACGAGGTCGAACCTTTTTGTTGAAAGCTTGTTTCATCCTTGCTTGGTATAACTGTCCATGGCATAGAGCAGTCATACGTTTTTCTTCGATTAAGTTCAACTGATCATATCTGCTTTGACACCATTCAGCCTCTGATAACTTAGTCTCCATGAGGACTCTCATTGATGGGATTTCAACTTCTACGGGGAGCACAGCTTCCATGCCGTATACTAGAGAAAAGGGAGTTGCCCCTGTTGAAGTACGCACTGAAGTACGGTATCCATGTAAAGCAAATGGCAGCATTTCATGCCAGTCTTTGTAAGTGACGACCATTTTCTGGACAATCTTCTTAATGTTCTTGTTAGCGGCTTCAACGGCGCCATTCATTTTTGGTCTGTAAGGAGAAGAGTTATGATGCTCAATCTTGAATTCCTCACATAATTCTTTCATCATCTTGTTGTTCAAGTTTGAACCATTGTCAGTAATGATTTTGCTGGGAATACCATATCGGCAAATGATGTTATTCTTGATAAACCTCACAACCAGTTGTCTTGTAACATTGGTGTAAGACGCTGCTTCGACCCATATAGTGAAGTAATCAGTTGCTACCAAGATGAAACGATGACCGTTTGAAGCTTTTGGTTCGATCATTCCAATCATGTCGATACCCCACATGGAAAAAGGCCATGGAGATGAGAGAACGTTGAGTAGAGTCGGTGGCACATGGATCTTATCTGCGTAGATCTGGCACTTGTGACATCTCTTCACGTGTTTGCAACAATCTGATTCCATTGTCAACCAATAGTATCCTGCTCTTAAGATCTTCTTGGACATTGCATGCCCATTTGAATGAGTTCCAAAGGACCCTTCATGCACTTCATGCATTAACATGTCTGCTTCGTGTCTGTCCACGCATCTGAGCAAAACCATGTCGAAGTTTCTTTTGTATAGCACATCTCCGTTCAGGAAGAAACTGCCAAAAAGTCTCCTTAGAGTTTTCTTATCTTTGTTTGATGCGCCAAGTGGGTACTCTTGAGTTTGAAGGAAGCGTTTGATGTCGTGGAACCACGGTTTATCATCGATGACTGCTTCGGTTGCAAATACATAGGCGGGCCTTTCAAGGCGTGTAATTCTGACTGTAGGCATATCATTCCAATGATTGACTTTGAACATGGAAGATAGAGTAGCTAAGGCGTCTGCCATTCGATTCTGATCTCGAGGTATATGATGCAATTCAACCTTGTTGAAGAAAGTCAACAGACGTCTTGCATAATCTCTGTAAGGAATTAAGCCAGGGTGATAAGTTTCCCACTTGTCTTTGATTTGGTTGATCACGAGGGCTGAATCTCCATATATGTCGAGGATCTTGATCCTTAAGTCAATGGCTTCTTCGAGACCCATGATACAAGCTTCATATTCTGCGATGTTGTTAGTGCACTCAAACAGCAATCTGGCGGAGAACGGGATATGAGTACCCTTGGGAGTGATGATGATTGCCCCAATTCCATTGCCAAAAGCGTTTACTGCTCCATCAAAAATTAGGCCCCATCTTGATCCAGGCTCAGGACCTTCTTCAGGTAACGGTTCGTCACAATCTTTCATCTTCAAGTACAAGACATCTTCGTCAGGAAAGTCAAGCTTGAGAGATTGATATTCATTAATTGGTTGATGCGCCAAATGATCGGCGAGAATGCTTCCTTTGACCGCTTTTTGAGCACGGTACTCAATGTCATACTCAGATAACAGCATTTGCCATCAGGCAATCCTTCCTGTTAAGGCAGGCTTTTCAAAGACATACTTGATCGGATCCATTTTGGAGATTAACCAAGTAGTATTGTTGATCATGTATTGGCGGAGACGTTTTGAAGCCCAAGCCAAAGCGCAACATGTTTTTTCGAGCATGGAGTAACGAGACTCACAGTCTGTGAATTTCTTACTCAGGTAATAGATGACATGCTCCTTCTTACCAGTTTCATCTTGTTGCCCAAGCATACAACCCATGGATTCTTCCAACACGGTAAGGTACATGATTAATGGTCTTCCTTCAACTGGAGGAATCAATATTGGTGGTTCTAACAGGTACTCTTTGATACTGTCGAACGCTTTCTGGCAATCTTCAGTCCATACAACCCCTTGATCTTTGCGGAGAAGCTTGAAAATTGGCCCACATGTAGCAGTCATTTGAGAGATAAATCTGGAGATATAGTTCAATCGTCCGAGAAATCCTCTTACTTGCTTTTCAGTTTTTGGTACAGGCATCTCTTGAATAGCTCTGACTTTGTCGGGATCTACTTCAATACCTCTTTGGCTGACAATGAAACCTAAGAGTTTTCCAGATCTAACCCCAAAAGTACATTTGTTAGGATTCAAGCGAAGCTGATATTTCCTTAATCGTTGAAACAACTTAAGAAGGTATTCAATGTGTTCTTCTTCTGTGCTGGACTTGGCTATCATGTCGTCCACATAAACTTCAATTTCTTTATGCATCATGTCATGAAAGAGAGTAGTCATCGCCCTTTGGTAAGTTGCGCCTGCATTCTTCAATCCAAACGGCATCACTTTGTAGCAAAAGGTACCCCATGGGGTGATGAAAGATGTCTTCTCCATGTCTTCGGGAGCCATCTTGATCTGATTATAACCAGAGAACCCGTCCATGAAGGAAAAGACGTTGAACTTAGCGGTGTTATCAACCAACATGTCGATATGTGGTAATGGAAAGTCATCTTTTGGACTGGCCTTGTTCAAATCACGGTAGTCAACACACATTCTGACTTTGCCATCTTTCTTTGGAACTGGCACTATGTTGGCTAACCATTGAGGATACTCGGAGGTGACAAGAAAACCTGCGTCGAGCTGCTTTTGAACTTCCACTTTGATCTTGTTAGCCATATCGGGGTGAGTCCTTCGCAATTTCTGCTTAACCGGCGGACATTCTGGCTTCAATGGCAAGTAATGCTGAACAATATTGGTATCCAACCCAGGCATGTCTTGGTAGGACCAGGCAAACACGTCAACATATTCTTTGAGAAGGTCTGTCAACTTACTCTTGACATCAGTATCAAGCAGCGATCCAATGGTCACTTCTTTTTTGTCTTCTTCAGAACCCAAGTTGATCTTTTCTAAAGGCTCTTTGTGAGGCAGAGTGGCTCTTTCCTCGTGCTTAAGTAATCGAGAGATCTCGTCCGTGATCTCCTCTTCTTCCTCTTCTTCGGCTTCGAACACAGGAAACTCAAAGTTGGGAGAGGGCATAGGGTTATTGCATTCAATGGGTTTATCAATAGTAAATCTGCACATGTGATTTATATTTATTTCAGAAAATTTATGAATGCAAGAGTGTATGCAGATTTTTTTGAATTTTTTTTTATTTTGGTTTTTTAGGATTACCATTTCCAGAAAAAAAGCAAAAAATAAACACATAGTGTAGGGAATTCAAAATGACACTTTATTTATGATTCATTTTTGAAACAAAGCCCTAAACACAAACTCATTTGTCTTGGGCAGGACAAAGAGGGAAACTTTTAAAACAAAGCCCTATACACAAAGTTATTTGGGCGGAACATTTAAAAGCAAAGCCCTATAAAACATCTCTCTGCTTTGGGCAAGGCAGGAGTTCAAAATAACAGCGAGGTGATTACTTTGAGCGGCGAACAACATTCGGAACGTCGACAGCTTTCCAGTAGCAACGAACTCCTCTGTGTATTATGTATTCAGGAAAATTCTCCCCAGAATTATCTTCAGTATTGACATTGACCGCTGGTCGAGCAGGATTTGAAGGTCCTGGTTTGTCACCCTTGTTCTTTGTAGAGTTGAAACGGTCTTCTTCTACTTCTTGAAGAGCATAAGACGAGTCACAATCTTCAGAATTTTCAGGATGTATTTCCCAGTCTTCAGGATGAAGAGACTCATTGTCAGCGACACTTTCTGAGTCAACTGCGGGATCATCTTCCCCTTCATCTTCAAAAATGGCATTTATGTGATAATAACCATCTTCAGGATTATCAATCTTGGCAGATGCGTTGAATCCGAAATCTTCAGTAATTTCAGGTTGCTGAGAAAATTGACAGGGCTGATAAACCTCTTCTGGTTGACTATTATATTCAAAGGAATCTCCCCATCCAGTCGGTTGGATATCTTCAATCGCAATCTTGTAACTTTCAGGTGCAGTATATTTCACCATATAATCAAATTTTCCATTTGGTTGTCCCAAGGTGTCCCAAACCTCTGCAGGAACAGGCTCAGTTTCTTTGCCTTTGGATTCCTCTGAAGGAGGATGTGGTTCTTCCTGAGATATGTATCCCGAGTCATTGAGATAACATTTCCATTCTTCTTCAGGATCAGGTAGACCTTCTTCGATACATTCTTCGATAAGGACGTTAACCTCTTGAGGAATTGGATTAAGGAATCCTCCACTAATGAATGTTTCTTTGATCGGACGAAGGGTTTCATCCTTCTTAGTGCAGCTTGAGAATGTTGGTGAACATCCGAGACCTGCTCTAGTTTCATTCTTGGTAGGGATCACAACTTGCCCCCAGCCAGTGGTAGTTCCATCTTTCACTACTTTCATCACCTCTTTGTAAGAAGAGATCGACGCTTTCTTTTTGGAAGATTCGTCTTCTAAAGAGAGACCTTGGAACTGCGTTCCTTCCACATCATCGACACTGATAAAAGAGAAATTGGATAAATGGCTCACCATTAAGGCTTGTTCCCCACTTATTGTTACCAGTTTTCCATTTGTTACAAACTTTAACTTTTGATGGAGCGTAGAAGTTACTGCCCCTGCTTCATGGATCCATGGTCGTCCTAACAGACAGCTATAAGCAGCTTGAATGTCCATGACCTGGAAGGTGATTTGAAATGTATGTGGACCAATTGTCATGGGAAGGTTGACTTCGCCGATAACAGATTTTCGCGATCCATCAAATGCTTTGACAACTACACCACTGAACTTCATAGGCATTCCTTGGTAAGACAAGCGAGCAAGAGTCGTCTTCGGCATCACATTCAAGGAAGATCCGGTGTCTACCAACACATTGGACAAAGAATCTGACTGACAGTTCATAGAAATGTGCAAAGCAAGATTGTGATTTCTACCCTCCTCGGGGAGTTCTTCATCACAGAAGCTTAAATTGTTGCAAGCTGTTATGTTGGCTATTATCCCATCAAAGTGGTCAACAGTCACATCATGATCCACAAAAGCTTGATCCAAAACTCTCATCAGGGCTTCCCTGTGGGCTTCTGAATTCAACAGCAATGAAAGTATCGAGATCTTCGAAGGAGTCTGCATAAGCTGATCCACAATTTTGTATTCACTTCTTTTGATAAGCTTCAAAATTTCATCAAAGTCAGGATTCACATTGGTTCCACTGGATTGGCCAACATCAGTGTTTGTATTACTGACAGGAGTTTCCACAAGATTCCCTACTGGAACATTGACAGGATTTTGTCCGGTTGCAGGAGCAACAGGCTGCTTTGGAGGTAGTGGAGTATACACACGTCCACTTCTTGTTACTCGACTCACATCGGCGATATTCACGACAGATGAAAGAGTAGGCAAAGGAACTTCTTGTCCGTTCTTTATCATGGTAGCATTGTAGTTGTATGGAACTGCCTTGTCAGAGTCATAAGGAACAGGTCCAGGTAGACAAATGATCAAAGGAGCAACAGGAACCTTCGGCTTGTTGTAAGTAACTTCCATGCGCTCGGGCATGTTGAAATGAGGAACGATGACGTTAACTGTAGGCATTTCCGAGTTGATATCTGAGACTAAAAGCTCATGCGGATAGCATCCTATCATGTTAACTTCATTTTCATTCCTATTTCTGTAGATCTGAATAGTACCATTATCCAACAGTACTTGGAGATCTCTTCTCACAATCGAACATCCGTGAGGATCTATACAACATATGCTACAGGAACCATAGTGATGCTGGCGAAAATTCTGCCCTCGACAGAGTGTAGCGTGCATTTGTACCAAATAAGCTCTTGAGAAGTTGATATTATAGACTCGGTACGGACCAGGACATCCATACACCATGTTTACAACATGCCCTCCATGATTGGGTAGAGGATTTGCTTGCACATTTGGATTCAAATTTCTGAAAGAGAGGAGATTAGATCTAACCAACCTCTGAACTTCATGTTTCAAAGCTATGCAATGCTCAAGATCATGGCCAGGTGCTACTTGATGATAAGGGCATGAGACCTCAGCTTTGTACCACCATGGGAGTTTCTCAGGTACTGGTGGTGGTGCTTTAGTTTGAACAAGACCTCTTTCAATCAAAGCAGGGTACAACTCTGTGTAGGTCATTGGAATCGGATCAAACTGTGGAGCTCTTTGTACACGATTCTGATTATTGTTAAACTGCTGGGCCTGTGGTCGAGGCTGTTGCTGTTGAAACTGCGGGGTAAATCCCGGATTCGGTGCTGTGTTAACGGCTGGCGTAATAGCAGCAATCTGTCGTTGACGATTGACATTTCCTCTTGGCTTTCCTTGGGATACCATGTCAACACTTTGTTCTTTCTTCTTTGGGAAACCACTTCCAAACTTTTTGGTTCCGCTTGAAGATCCACCTTCTTTAGTTAGACGTCCGGTTCGGACTCCTTCTTCTAGACGCATCCCCATGTTTACCATTTCAGTGAAATCACTTGGAGCACTAGCAATCATGCGTTCATAATAAAATGGACTGATAGTATTCAAGAAGATCTTTGTCATCTCTTTCTCTTTTAACGGTGGATTAATCTGAGCAGCAGTTTCTCTCCATCGTTGGGCATACTCTTTGAAAGCTTCATGGTCTTTCTGAGCCATGGATCGAAGCTGATCTCTGTCCGGAGCCATATCCGAGTTATACTTGTATTGTCGGACAAAGGCCTCGCCTAAGTCATTGAATGTTCGAATATTAGTGCTATCCAAGCCTGTGTACCACTTCAGTGCGGCGCCAGTCAAACTGTCTTGAAAGTAATGGATAAGCAACTGATGATTATCTGCATAAGTAGACATCTTTCTGGCATACATCACAATATGACTTTGTGGGCATGAACTTCCTTTGTACTTCTCAAAGTCAGGGACCTTGAATTTAGCTGGTATTTGTACACTGGGAACCAAACATAGCTCCTGGGCATTCTTTCCAAACAAATCTTTTCCCCGAATAGCTTTGACTTCCAGCTGAATCTTGTTGAATTGTTCTTGGAGATCTCCTACAAGATTACGCTGATTTGTGCTATCACCCTGATCATGATAAATCTCATTGTCTCCGTAAGGAATAGTGTGAACCATAGGAGTCGGAACTGTCATAGTGGGTTGAGAAAGTGCCATAGTGATTTGGGAAAAAGTTACCCCTGAATGTGGAATAAATGCTGAACCTTGCGTAGCAGGCGCTTCAGTTGTGGATGTTTGAACCCCAGAGAAATTATGGCGAAATCCTGTACCAAAGCTGAAAGGCGTGCCCCAACCTTCTGGCATGGAGAAAGATGGAATACCGAACGCAACTGTAGAAACTGGAGTAGTGACTTCAGATGTTACTGTTGCTTGACTGTTGGATGGCGGCGGTTGATTCTGTGCGGCCATTAAGGAGTCAACCAGAGTAGTGAGACTTTCCAACTTTTCCTGAAGGGTGGTCACCGTACCACGGAGCTCAATATTCTCTTGTTCAGAGTGTTCCATTACTCTTCTTCTATTTGAACGAGTATTGTATCTGTGATCTGATTGCGAGCGCGGTCGAGAAACTTTGAGACGCGACAGCTTGATGATCTATTGGAGAAAGATCCAAAAGATAAGACTCTAGACAACAGACTCGATATGCAGAATGATGTATGCAAAAAAATAAGTTTATGATTTTTCCAAACATTTTAAAGATTATTTCCTTTGCAAACATTTGAACACAAACTATTCTTTTATTGAAATAATGGGAAATGTTACAACATTGGAGCGTAGCTCCTTACAGAAGCAAATGATACATGAAAATTTAAACAAATCCTAAACATCTTCATCGGACGAAGAACCAAATGCATTGTGCAGCTTGAGCTTCATGATTTCTTTCCCATAGTGAGCTTTCAATTCGGCCTTTTCAGTCCTCAGCTTGTCAACCACATTCTTCCAATTGTCAGGTATTGGAGCGTTGCTTGTTGAGCCTTCAAGCTTTTTCTTGCTTTCTTTGATGTATCTTCTGATTGCGGCATCTTTCCGACGGATCTTCTCATCTTTGTTCATGAGCCATCCATCCTGATAATAGAGAGTTTCTTCGTGATCTTTCACTCTTTTCTTCAACTTTCTATTTTCCACCTCAGTGCTACGAAACTTTTCTTCCCAAGCATCTTTTTCTATCCTCATCTTGGTCAAAGTGTCTTGGTATTCCTCCATAGCGGGAATGTTGGGTCGTTGAGGCACCACAGGGAACATGGGTTTCTCATAATCATAAGGCATTTGGAACTCCTTTGCCCTTTTCTTCACCCAACAGATGTAGGCGTTCGTAGCGATACAGTTCCTTATCTCACCTTTTTCATTCCATCGGATGTCGTACCAGGCTTTCACCATTTTTGTTTTCAACCCTTGAGGATCATTTCCTTCCTGATAAAAGTAACTTTCCACTGTAGGGCCAATGGGTTTAGTTGAATTTGCATACCCGAGTTGTCGTCGGGCTAGGACCGGATTGTAGTTAATTCCTCCTTGTGTACCAATGAGGGGTACGTTGGCGAATTCTCCACAACTTTCAATGGTTTCTGTACCGCAGCGAGCCAAGGTATACCAATGAATATCATTATTAGTAAGAGACATAAGTCTTCGAGGCCAACGCAAGCCTTCTCGGTTTTCTGTGAAAATAGGAGACTCAGGTAAGTGTGAAACAATCCATTTGAACAACAGAGGTGCACAACATACAATGATTCCACCGCCTTGGCGATTCCTATGATGGACAGAGAAATACATGTCACCAAGCAAAGTCGGAACAGGATTTCCAATCAGAAAGATCTTTATGGCATTGATATCAACAAAGTTGTCGACATTGGGAAACAGAACCAACCCATAGATGAGCAAGGCTAGTGTAGCTTCAAAAGCTATCATGCTACCAGTCTCGATGAAATCAAAGGCTTTCTTTACCAGGAAGTGTGAAGTTAAACCCGGGAGGTTTCCTTTGGTGGTCCAATTACTTTCTACTTCAGACTTTTTCATGTGGATACTTGTTGCAATGACGTGTGATTTAGGAATGGCTTCCAAACCATTGAAGGGTATCTTGTCAGACACAGGAATACCTAAAAGATTGGCATATTCTTCCAAGGTCGGTACCAACTGGTAATCTGGAAAGGTAAAACACCGGTAGACGGGATCATAGAACTGAACCAGAGTTTTGAGAAGTCCTTCATCAACATGAGTGTTCAAGATAGGCAAAAGCTTTCCATAACTTTTCCTAAAATTACAAGGATCTTGTACAGAAGATGCTAACTCTATCAGTCTTTCTACATCAGGCGCTTTGAAACCGTACTTTTTGGTATACCTTTTTTCCATAACTTAATCCTATAATGTTTGCAAAGAAAATTCTCTAAATTTTTTGGAAAAATCATGTTTTTTATGGAAAAAGATGATTTTTTTTAATGAATGTATGAATGCATGGATGCATGGATGCCACATATTCAAACATGGTAAAGCAAACATGGTAGTTCAAACATGGTAACATGGTACTACAAACATGGTACACAAACATGGTAACACAAGCATGGTAACGCAAACATGGTAACGCATAAGTTCACAGGTCCAAAGTCACGAGCATGAGGTCAGAGAACCAAAAATGGGATAGTTCTAGTTAATCACCTGCACAACATGTTCTACTGATACGTCAGAGTCTACATTTTTCTTTCGGATATTATCGGCCTTCCACAATTAAACTCATGAGCCAGTAATATTCTCAAGAAAAACTCGTCTGAGTGTGGTTCTCCGCATGACAACTAATCCAAGTCTTCACCTGAATAGTTTCTGCACCACAACCTAATAAGGCCAGGATGGGTTGGGGTTCTACGGCCAACTCAGCTTCTACAGTTCAATGAAAGTAATAATGTCTTCGCTACGAAACATGCTAAACATATATTACCAACAAGGAACCTCCACTGAGCGGAAGGATTCTCAAGTGCGCCTGCACATGACTATACCCTCCACCTAATTTCTTATGTGTACTTAATCCGGGTTAGGATTTGTCCATAATGTATCACTTGTAACAGAACCACGCAAGCAATAGAACCAGAACCACACATATAACAAAAAAATGAAATGAAAAATAAAGCAAATAGAATTAACCCTTCCTTTGGAAACAATAAAAAGATGGTCCCCAGTGAAGTCGCCATTTTTCTGTCGCGGGGAAAAATCGTTGTCTTTTTTCGGGATGAAACACCTGATGCCTTCTTTGGGCTCGAGTGCTCAAAAAATGATTTTTCTTTTGTACCGACCAAACTTTTTATTATTTCCAAAGGAGGAAAAGGAAAAAAGCTGCAATAACCTAAAAGTGGGGGGAGAGATCTTGGGTAAGAGGGTTGGTTATACGAAGGGAAGGTATTAGCACCCAACATATCTATAGTACTCTATAGGTTTCTTTGCTTTGTTTTTCACTCCATATTATTGAGAGGTTCTTGTGAAATAGGTGGGACCTAAGGTGTTTGTTTGATTATGCTCGCAAAGATCATCGCGATCCTCTGCATACATATCCCTTAGAGGGAATCAGAGCATCTGTAGCTCGGGGTCTACGGGTGCTAAGGTTTGAATGGTTTTTTTTTGTTTTATTTTGCTCGCCAAGGATCGACCTTGTGCCTACGTATTCTCAAAGGGATGTTGAGAAAGTCAGAGCAATCGTAGTTCCCACTTATGCTAGTGGAAGCAACGGATAAGAGATAAATGTCATCTAAATGTTCGATGTATCTAATCTATATCATCACATACATCTTTTTGTTTTTGTTTGAAAATATTTTCATTATAAGCCCGGGGCCATGCCACTTAGGGTGCTTAGAATGATAAAGATGTTTTTGTTGTTTAACCAGCCTTGTGGCAAAAACTTTCAATGAAGCAGTCAGCCTTGTGACAAAAAGTTTTGATTAATCAGCCAGCCTTGTGGCAAAAGTTTCAATGAAGTCAGCCTTGTGACAAAAACTTTGATTAATCAACCAGTATGGTGGCAAAACGGTTTGATTGATTAGCCAGCCTTGTGGCAAAAAAGTTTGATTGATTGATTGTTTGTGATGATATAGAAGAGATACTCCTATCATAGAGATGATAAATGTCTAATCTCCTAGGGTATTTGTTTTGGATATTGGGGATGCTTATAAGAAGCCCGTGGGTCCTTGTACGAAGCCCAAGAGGAGGCTATCCGAGGGTCCTTGCATTGTAAGCCCAAGAGGAGGCTATGGGAGGGACAATCCAGGGTCCTTGCATTGTAAGCCCAAGAGGAGGCTATGGGAGGGTCACTCGTTTGTACAAAGCCCAAGGGGAGGCATGGTATAGTTGGTCTGAGCTCTTAGAGCGATTTCACCGGGAAACCATACTCTATGTCCTAACCTAAACTAGTGGAGATTCTTTGCACGAAGCCCAATAGGAGGCTAAGGGGAACCTAGTGTTGTACTAAGTTGAACAAGCACACATATCACACATATGAACAAACATGAACAAGTATGAACAAACATGAACAAACATGAACAAGTTATGAATAATTATATATATGACAAAGTGTGTGTATATAATGGAGTTTATGAAGGAAATATACCTGTAAGCATGATCCATTTGTATACACAGGGCTCGGGACTCACACTCGGGGAGAGGTCCACTTGAATTTATTCAAAGCTATGTAAACAGGTATTTACAAAGGGGCTTGGGACTTATACCTACATGGAGGCCCATGGTATTTTTTGGGAAGATTTAAAGAAACCTTCATTTTTGGTTTGTTATTCAAAGTTAAAAATCAAATTGATCGAGATATGTACAAAACGGTGTGTGTACAATGAAATACCTAATTTCATGTACAGGAATGGGTATGTACAAAAGGGGCTTGGGACTTATACCTACGTGGAGGCCCGTGTTTTATTTACAAAACATGGTTGACTGTTTTATTTACAGGACGCGAGGTTTCGCTTTTGTAAAACTGTTTGAAAGTTGTTTTGAAAGAGTTTTCTGTTTGAAGAAAAATTGTATAAAAGGAAAAAAGGAGTGGGTCTTATACTCTCTAATATTCGAGAGGCCCCACTTCATTTTGAAAATCAATTGATCAATTAAAAGATTTAATTAATAGTTTCAAAAAGAAATGGTTTATCGTTTTTGAAAAGAATCGCGATCGCTTGTTTTTAAAATGATTTGAATTTGACAAAAATCAACTTAATTAAGTTAAAATCAAATTTTAATGCTCAATTAAGACCTAAGTGATTAGGGTTTGATAAAAAAATATTCACAAGTGATTAGGTTTGAAAATTAAATGAAAAACAAATATTTAAAGTATTTAAAAACACTTAAAAATGTATCATTTTAAACCTAATTAAAAACACATTAAATAAATCTTTTTTTGTGATATTTTTTTTATATTGTCAAAATATGTATATTAAATAAGAAGTGTTTAAAAAATGAAGAAAAAATAAGTTGATTTGATTGGTTAAATTAATTGATGAAGTTTGTTAAAAAATGAAAGAAAAATAGTGTCAAAAAATTGGTTTTGGTCCTACCAGGGTTTGAACCCACGCACCTATGCTTGCAGACCAAAACATGGACCAACTGAGCCACGCTTGTGGCTTGTTAAACATACGCGTTTTGTAAAATATATTTTAAATCAAGAATTTGAATTTCCCAAACCAAATCTGGCGCCAAGAACACAACCCTAACTGATTTTTGAATTTCCTCAAATCTGTATTGTTTTGATCGATCAAAGGGTCTATCTCACTTGGTTTTGGACGAGGAACATGATGATGACCTTTAATTTCATTTATTTTTGCTCTAAGATGATTAATTCTCTGATGAACACGAAGAACCCTAATATGACAAATCTTTGTGAAATCGTGTATGATCATGATATGATGCAATTGATTGAGGGTTATTATTCAGTGATGGTGCAGAAACAAGATGGTAACTCAGTTTTTCATTTATGATGCATGTATGATAGAGTTTGAAGTTCATGTGCACTTACCTCAAAAACGAACAAGCTGGAGATTGAATTTTGCAAAGGAGGTGTTACAGATGCTTTGTATCAATCTGAATAGCTTCTATGATGATTATGGAAGGTGTCTGGATGCTTGGAGTGAACTGAATTCATCTGAGCATAGCCATGGGACCCGATCTGCAGTTGCTTGGAGTGAGAATCGAATCTGATGATGGAGATGTTACAGGTCGTATGTGAGTGTTTGGATCATTCATATGAAGTATATGGAAGGTGTTAGAAGTGGTAGTTTGGACAGAAATGATCTGGAATGAAAATTGGCATGATAAGGTTCATTATATGCAAACATGGAGGTTGAAGAGTGATTCTGAGTTTTATGTGTTTTTGGGGTGTGTGAATGATTCAAACACATCCCAAATGATGTTTATGAGATGTTAGAACCATCACTTTGGCCAGAAATTCAAAGGTTTGGAGGTTGGGATTTCTACCTCACTTTGAAACTTGAAACTTGCAACTTAAGAAAGAAGGGAGAAAACCTATAATTGTGAGGTTTTGGTGTGAATTGAAGAGTGATTTGCACCTCTATTTATAGGCCAAGGATTCTGAACTCAAAGCTCTTGCAAGTTGATTCAAGAATGATGATTTGGCTTAAGAGATAAAATGGAATCTTTCACATTAAATGCAAATGGTTAAAAGTGACTTAACCATGGTTATTTCTCTAAGCTTCTTATCTCTTCCATTCTGATCTTCAAATCAGAAAATATCATTCAATTATTGCATTGGTGTGTCATCACTTGGATTATAGGTCATGTAGTCTTGAAACTTAGTGAAAAATGGTGAAAATTCAAGTGAAAATGATCACTAATGTCAAAATTCAAAACCATGGCTACACTCCATATTTTTTCATGCTCTTGGACATTTTGGAAAGCTCATATTACACACTTCAAAACCCTAGTTGAAAGTTTCTTCAAGACATTTGAGGAAATGGGTGAAAAAGATCCATGAACTTTGAGAAAAATGAAGTTTCAAGTGAAATTTTCCAAAGATACCAACTTTGAAGCACCATATCTCTTAAATGGTTGATCTTATGGAAAAAATTTATATGTGTCAAAGTTGTTTATTGGATCAAAATCTACAACTTTCATGTTGGAAGTTTTTTTCAGTTTGTAGGTGAAATTTTGAGAAATTCCCTTCCAAAGTTTGGAAAAAACCATTGAAAAACACTTAGAAATTTTTCTAAGTATGAAAAGTCAAACTTCTGACTTTTGATTCTTGATTGATTTTCTTGATTTTTCTTGATCAAATGACTTCTCATATCATATATTGATGATTAAAAACTTCAAAAGTCATGGTTGACCAAAATTCCCCAAAAGTCAATGGTGATCTTGTACAGTGGACTTTTTCAGATGAATCGCGTTTCTGGAGATTTCAAATGAAACAGGATATCCTCATCAAATGAATGGTATGAATGGATCATATTGAGGTATTAGAGGATATTGAATCATAGTTTGAGTTGTGACACCATGTCCTGATTAAAAAGGCAGTTGTTCAGTGAATTAGGTCAAAAAACCCTAATTGTCGACCAGATGAAATTGATGACTGTAGGTCTTGAATTGAGATACAATTTCCATTGTATATTGTCATAGGGATTATTTGAAGATGATTGAAACCTTTGATTGACTTCCTGGGGATTTTTAGGGTTTCCCAAATGTGATCCCTGATTTCAGTCCCTGATAGTTCAAAAACCCTGATCTGAGGATTTGTCTGATCAATCTTTGTATAGGAGATGTTCTGAGCCAATGGATTAGGTCAAAATGATGTACTTGGGGTTTTGAGGTCATGTCCCAAGTCATTAGGTCAAATCCTGAGCAAAAGTCAAGAGTATGATGTCTTCAGTCAAAACCCTAATCTGGTTGGTTCAGAGCCTTTAAGCTTGTTGAAATGAATCTCTGAGGACCAAATGTTGATTGTTGATGAAGATGATTCATTTGAAATGAAGAGAGGACAAAACCCTAATTGGTTGTTACTTGTACTGATGAGTGATTTCCTGATTAAATCCTGCTGAGCCACAAGTAGCAAACACAAGCTATGCAATTTGTTAGAGATGCAAATGATGCATATGCAAATGATATGAGGTGGTATCTTAGGTCAAAAATTGGGGTGCATCTCCAATAAGTTTTCCCTCAGTGCGGAGTTCGCGTTGTTATCCTTTCAGTGGATTTATGGATATTTGAAGTTTGAATTTGAATTTTCCCCTTAGTCAGTAGCTTTCTCTTGAGCCTTGTAGCAGGATTTTGTTCCTCCAACGACCTCGGTTTATCTACAATTGAATCCTCAGCCGTGTTCCTAGCATGGGTCTTCAGAAGAATGTCTTTTGATATCTCCAACTTTTTGAGATTCACCAAGTGTCTGTTGTATTGTGATGTCTTGTCACTTCCTAGTATTTTTGTATTTGTTTTGTCAGCATATACATGACATTCATTCATTCATTCATACATACAACATGCATAAAAAAATTAAAAAGAAAAATATATTCATATCCATTTTGCATTTCTTAATGTTTTGATTCATTCTCTTTGATTCCTCAAAATACATGATCTCTTTCCATTAGAGTGTCTACCTTAAGCAGAAAGTGTTTATCCTTTCTAATTCCCCACAGAGTTTGTTCCTCGTGGAAGAATTTTGCTTCAGTGTTCCTCCTCAGCTCATTTGTCAGGATGGAACTAATCCCCATTTGAGTTCATTCCTCATTTGCCAGAGTCTTGTTTGGTCGTTTCTATCCGGTTTATTCGTGGAGTTGAACTTTGATCTCTTGAAGTACTATGTTGGAACCTCTCTAGGATAAGAAACCTAGATCGAGAAGGCATTTATTTTGCACCTCTTGAGGATTTTGTTTTCCTTAACAATGGAAAATCTGTTTATGATTGATATCAGATATTGAAATACTTATTTTTTCATCAGTGTTGGAATTTGTGCTTGAAAGCAAGGGGCAGGTTTTGACTTTGAGCAACTTATGTTATCCCCATCATGTTTTGGTTGACAACAAATGGAAACCTCTTTATTTGAGAAAGTTTGTATGTCTTCACGTACCAATCTTATCTTCAAAGCAAGTGATAATCTCTCAGGCTTTATGAACTTCTTGATTCAAAATGGAAGAAGCTCAGCAAATGGTAAGTCGCTTCATTATAAGTGACAGTTTGCATCCAAGTGGAAGAAGCTCAACAAATGGTAAGTCGCTTCATTATAAGTGACAGTTTGTATCCAAATGGAAGAAGCTCAGCAAATGGTAAGTCCCTTCATTAGAAGTGACAGTTTGCATCCAGTTCCTTTTCTCAAGCCACGTCCTTGATTAAAGAAGAAGTTGATCCCTATTCTTAGCGGCAGCTTATTATTCTCAGCAGCTTATCGTCAACTATTGAGGCGGTAATTCAATATTCTTCTACCTTCAACTATTGAGTTGGTAGCATATCATCAACTATTGAGGCGGTAATTCAATTTTCTTCTACCTTCAACTATTGAGTTGGTAGCTTATCGTCAACTATTGAGGCGGTAATTCAATTTTCTTCTATCTTCAACTATTGAGTTGGTAGCATATCGTCAACTATTGAGGCGGTAATTCAATTTTCTTCTACCTTCAACTATTGAGTTGGTAGCATATCGTCAACTATTGAGGCGGTAATTCAATTTTCTTCTACCTTCAACTATTGAGTTGGTAGCATATCGTCAACTATTGAGGCGGTAATTCAATTTTCTTCTACCTTCAACTATTGAGTTGGTAGCATATCGTCAAATATTGAGGCGGTAATTCAATCTTCTTCTACCTTCAACTATTGAGTTGGTAGCTTATCGTCAACTATTGAGGCGGTAATTTGATTGTTCTCTACCTTCAACTATTGAGTTGGTAGCTTACCTTCAACCTTTGAGTCGGTAATTTGGGTTGCTTCTACCTTCAACTATTGAGTTAGTAGTTTATCATCAACTATTGAGTCGGTGTATCCTTTGTCTACCTTCAGTAAAAGCTGGTAGTTCACCTTCAGTAAAAGTTTGTGTATTCTTTCATCTCCAGCGAAAGATGATGCTTTAACCTTTTTGGTGCGGAATATTTTCCCCAATGAAGTTTCTTTTCCCAGCAAAATCTCGTTCCCCCAGTGGAGTCTATCTTTTCTTCTCCCCGGTGGTGTCTTGTTTCCCTCTCGTGGAAATCATATGCATTCATAATCATAATCATTGCATGGCATCGTTGGGCCAAAAATTGCGTATTTTGTATTTAAGTCTCTTCAATCACGTCGAGACGAAGATTTCAATCTTCATATCTCCGGATAGAAGAAACTTAAATAGGGGCATCTGTCATACCCCAATTTTTGACCCGCATTTTATGTATCCATTCTCAGTTCATATGAAAAATAAAAAAATATGTATGCGTTCATTTTGCGTCTTTTATTAGAGTTTTTGATTTAATAGCATTTCCATTGATTTTTATTAACACTTTTAGATTTATAATTTTAATTCTTAATTCATTTTAGATTTAATTTGAATTTTGAATTAAAATTAATAAATCATTTTTTTATATTATTTTTGTTATTGGTTTGTATTTTTTCTTTTTGTTTTAATAGGTGCAATATTAAAAGGAAGGTGCAATTCAAATCAAGGCCCATGTGATTCAAGAGTGGTTCAAAGCCCATTATCAATTTCATGTTTGGTCCAAAGTTTGCATTTCTATGAAGCCAATAAGCCATTTTCGTTCAAGTTTGAGAGCCATGAAAATTGAGCTGGGTCCACACAAGCAAATAGCTATCACGCTTTTCTCAGCAAAAGATCACAATTGTTCATCAAAATACAGATCATATCATCTTCTAGAAACTCATATCAAACAAAAATAAACAGATATTTACAAGCTTCAAGTCACGCTTTTTCTTCACCACCTTGCCAGCTCACCACCCTTCACACGATTTAGCCCAGAACTCACACGTATTTCAGATACAAATTTCACCTATAAATAAACAAGCTCAATAGTAGAAAAGGGGGAGGAGAAAAATGCAGAGTTACTCTGCCAAATTCAAATTCAAAACTCTCCTCCAAAACCTCCTCAACCTCTCTGCTTCACTGAACCTTAACAGAACCATACACTCAAAACTCATGAAAGGTTCAATTCATGAACTCTCTCTGAGTATTTGTTGAAGCTAAATGCAATTTCTAGCCGCGGAAACCTAAAACCATAACTCTGCTTCATCATCTACTTCACCTCATAATCCAATCAAAACCTTCAATCCATCAATAAACCTGCAAAAGCACCGCAACATCACACTGAACAGCTTCTCATACTCATCACAAACCATACTAAAATCCAAATCGAAACCGATTTACTCACCATATGCAACCTTCACGCGTCCGATTCAGAAGCTTCAACAATCACAATCTCTAAATCGCAACAAACCTTCATAATCTTCAAACCACACCTCTCCAACAACTTCATCTAAACCGAAACCCATTCAATCCCATAAACCTCACTGAAACTCTATCAACAAACCAAACTCAGCCACGTTTGAATCATCTAAATTTGAACACGAACAGAGCCATTTTGAGGAGAGACAACATGAAACAAAGAAGCAGAGCGAATTAGATGAAGGAGGCACAGAGAGGTTTGTTCGAGAGAGGTAGAAAAATCGTGGAAATAGAAACAGAGGTTTGAACTAATGGTATTGGAGTGGATTCCTATCGTTTGTTAGGGTTTATTTTTTTTTTGGGCTTAAAGTTCAAGTGTATTACTGAGGCCCGATCCGATATACCCTGTGCACCTCCGTTTTCAGCGAGCATACCCCTTCCTGGACTGACTTCATTTTGCCTTTGGGCCTGCCATTAAAGCCCATCGAATCTCTCTTGAGGCACCCCTATCCTTTTAATTTTACAATCCATTTTATTTGTTTTATTTAATTTTTTCTTTATATACATATATTATTACTTTGAATATCAAAAATACCAAAAAGATATATTAGTATTAATTTTGTTTTTATTATTATATATCAAAAAAAATAGTTTTAAATTTCTTTTTGGCTTGATACTTGATGATCCATTTGGTGAGAGTTTGTGATTTAAATTTTCAATATATCTCTCTTCTCCTACTCCATTCTTATTTTTCTTTGAATCACAAATTTAGAGGTCTAATTCCTCTTTAAATTCAATGGACTTAGGGCGTTGATGGGATGAAAATCCTAATCCGCAATATTAAGTGATTGAACTTAAAGATGGAAGGAACTTTTAATGTGGTTCCATCTTTTATTTCTTCTTATTTTGGTCGATGAAAATCTTTAACATCATGAGAATTCTTTTGGATTCTAGATGAAGATGAGACCGCTACCTATTTTCTTTTCGTGCGGTATTGCTTTTGGAGAACGATCTACATATCGTATTCTAGCATGCATTAGCACAAACATTGTTGACCGGCCTCGTTGTAGGGTGACTTCTACATAAGTCACTTGGCGATCTGCTTAACATAGCGCAACATTTCGTGTCCCGAATAAAAAAGATCAAACATGGAAGAGAATTGTATGCGGTTGATTTATGACTTATGGAAATTTATCGTGTAGTCGCTATGATTTTATCAAGCTTCTGATAAGTTTCCATTGAATTTAAATCCGAGTACATCCTTCACTCACCATCGATCTTCATTACTAACTTTGATAACATACTTGACAAGTTTCAAGATGGTTATCTTTAACATCTAACAATTGACTTTAATTTCCGCACTTTTATTATATTGCTCTTTATATTTCTCGCTTTATTGCTTTATTTTATCATTTCATCATATTTACATTCCGCTATTTTCCCTTTGTCCATTTGGACGTTTATATTCCGCTATTTTCTCTTTGTCCACTTGGACATATGTTTATGTTTCCGCTATTTTCTCTTTGTCCACTAGGACCATACTTTACTTTTATGCTAAAACACTAATAAACAACAAAAATTTAAAAAACGCTTAAGGCTCTCTTTTGGACTATCGGTTACTATCCCTAGCATTTTGGAGATTCAGATTTATGGACTTAGTGCCTCTGGACCCTTATTCTGTTATTACTCTGTGATTGTTCTGTCTGTCTGGCATTGGATTGTTGTCTGTTTGTGTATGCAGGTATTTCCTTGAAAGCCCTTGATGGTTAATTCCAAGGCATTGAGATAAGGATTTTACCCGAAAACAGCCGTTACTCTGCCCGATTTTCGTCAAAATTTTAATGTGCTTAATGCAAAGTGGTGCTAAGATAATAAGTTCATCTGGATCCCGAAGTGTTAATGTGTTGGTATTGATATTCCAAAGGATGGGAAAACTACCTTGACTCTTAATGTCAAGTGTTGGCTTCTTATTTGGTTAGACCGTTTCTTTCCTTAGCTTTTATTTTATGCATTAGGTTAGCCTCTTCATCTCCTCCCACTTCTTAAATTTTCAAAGTCTCCTCTCTTTTTCTAAAAAACTTCTTATGTTTGAAATCCCTTTTAAAATCTTCTTTAAAACTATATTTAGCCCTTGTTGGTATTTTCTTTCAAAAGTAAGCCCGATTAATCATTGTCATTGATTGCGATACCCCACGATTTTAATATTGATTGACACGACAAAATCTTTTCCACGCGAGAGAGCTAGTGGCATACTTGTCGATTTTATCCGAGTTGGCGCCCTTCTCTCATTAGTGACGCAAAGAATTCGTTCGTTCTCATGTTTAAAATCAATGGCTGAGTATTCGCCCCGACGATGGTAAACGTGCTAATTCCTTTTAAAACGTTTTTCCCTTTTAAAAGCGGAACTACATTAGCTCTGACTTCTCCATTGCACCGAGGAGGTATGTAGGAACAAGACGTAATGTCTTGCCGAGCTTATTTTAAAAATCAAACAAACCGTTTCTTTTTGCACACAATATCTTTTAATTAACACAGATTTTCAAAAAGGTTCCTGTGGAGTACCACAGATATGAGGGGTGCTTAAAACCTTCCCCTCGTATAATCAACACCCGTACCTAAGATCTCTTTCTGTTTTAAAAACAAAGTTTGGGTTTTTTCGTTCTTTTCCCATTTCCTTTGGAAACAATAAAGCGCGGTGGCGACTTTCACTGAAATATTGAGTCGAGTCAATTTATGGCTTAGATCTCAGATTTTCCCCGCTACAGCAAGAAGCATGGAAAGTCAAAAAACAGTAGCGGGAAGGGTATCAAAATAGGTTCTTTACTGGTGAATTTCAAATCTGGTTCGGGGAGTTTGGAAGGGTCTCAGTGTTCTGTTTTTTATGGGGATCACATCGAAGAATCCGACATAGTGAGAATCAATGGGCGTCAATGGAAATACTTGAAAAATGACTTTGGTGGGAACTTGTGGGATGCTATTGCGGCGTTGGGCGTGGTAGACGTGGAGGGGTGTGGAAATAAAATATGTTCCAAGCGTGATAATATAAAAGGCGATAGCGAGAATGGGGAAGGACGAAAGGAGCATTCTAATAGAGTCTCATGATCATTGGCTCTTTAAACATTAGAGGGGGATGAATTCTCTTAAGAGGAAGAGAATTAGTGCTATCATTAAGAAATCTAAGGCGGACATGTTCTTGATTCAAGAGACTAAGATTACTAGTATGGAGGATGGTTGGGCTAAAAGTTTTTGGAACTCTTCGGAGATTGGGTTTTCCTTTTCAAACTCTTTGGGTAGGTCGGGAGGCTTAATCACATTATGGGATAGAAATAAAGTGGAGGTTGTGAGTAGTTTTAAAGGTGATGGGTACTTGGGCACTAAGGTGGAATGGAAGAATAGTTTCTATTACATTGTTAATATTTATTCTTCTTGTCTTTTGAGCAAAAAGAAGGAGTTGTGGAAGAAGCTTTTGGAGTTACAAGATGCCTTCAAAGATGGTGAGTGGATTTTGGGAGGGGACTTTAATGTCATTAAAAATTCTAGTGAAAGGAGAGAGAGGACGGTGGCGGTGAATCATGTTGAAATGGATCTTTTTTCGGAATTCATTGATGAAAGTCTTTTAGAGGACATCCCTTGCAAAGGCAAAAAGTTCTCTTGGTTTAGTGGGGATGGAAAATCCATGAGTCGTCTTGATCGCTTTCTTGTTTCTAGTAGTATTGTTTCTAAGTGGGGGGTGGTTGGTCAATTAATTGGTGATAGAGACATTTCGGATCATTGCCCGGTTTGGATTTTGAAAGATAATGCGGATTGGGGACCGAAGCCTTTTAGATTCAACAATGAGTGGTTCTCTCTTGATTCCTTCCTTCCTTTTGTGGAGAAAGAATGGAAAAGCATGAAGGTGGGAGGAAGAGGCGATTTCATTCTCAAGGAAAAACTCCGCTTACTAAAAGATAAATTAAGAAGGTGGAACAAAGAGGTTTTTGGGAAGATAGAATTGGATATGGAAGATGGAGTTCGGGACTTGAACATAGCCGACGAAAGGTTAGCTTCCTTTAATGATGCTTTTTTTTATGACAATCTAGCTTTGAGGAAGGAATCTAGTGCTAATTTTTGGAGGAATTTGCGGCTAAAAGAGAATATGCTTCTTCAAAAATCTAGAGTGAAATGGATTAAGGAGGGAGATTCTAATAGCGGTTTCTTTCATAAGATGATGAAACAAAGGAGAAGGATAAATCATTTAGGTCCCATTTTCACCCCGGATGGTGTGGCGGAGTCGGTTGAAGATGTCAAAGGTACGGTGTTTAGTTACTTTGAGCATAAATTTTTAGAAACGGAGGAGACTAGGCCGGTCGTGGATGGTATCTTTTTTAATTCTATCAACGGTATGGAAGTGGCGGATCTTGAGAAGCTTTTTCTAGAGCCCGAAATTAAGGAAGCGGTGTGGGAGTTGTAACAGCCCAATTTTTATTAGTATTTATTTTACTATTATTTATTTAATTAATTGGTGTGTTAATTATTTATTTAATTATTTGCTGTGTTAATTATTTATTTAATTATTATGTGATATAATGATTAATTTAATTAACTAACCTTGTGTGTAATTGTGTTTAATTGGTTAATTGAGATAAGTGAATTATATTAATTAATTTGGTGTGTATATTTGTGTCTATTTAATTATTGGTGTTATTTGATTTAGTAACTCACTACAAAAAATATGCTCTGCAGCGACGTGGTCACCACATCGCAACATGGAATATCACGTGGCAACAAAAAAGTAGCGACGTGAGTGAATACGTCGCAGGAGCCAAAGTGGCAACTTGTAGCGACGTGGAGACCACGTCAGAAAGTAGCGACGTGCGTCCCACGTCGCAACAGGGTTGCATGGGGAACATCTATCTGCACACACAGCAGGTGTGGCAGGAGTGGGATAGTGTGTTTGTTGACCAATGTAGCGACGTGTTTACCACATCGCTACATTAAATGCTTTTTTTTACGCTAGATTTGTTTTGTTTTATATATTTTATATAATTAATTAATATATAATAAAATATATATAATAAAATATATATAATAAAATATATATAATAAAATTTATATAATAAAATTTATAAAATAAAATTTATATAATAAAACCTATAAAATAAAATTTATATAATAAAATCTATAAAAACTAATTTATATAATAAATTTGTATAAAATAAATTCATATAATAAACATTATATAATAAATTCAATTAATTAAAACTAAAAATTTAAAATTAATATTTTAATGAATTAAAATGTAGAATATTTTACATAAAAATAAATTTAAAACAAATAAAATACAAAATGTTTTTAAGAGGCATCATCCGGAAAATAATTATCCGGATTAAAATCATCAGCCACCCCGTCATCCTCCGGCTCTTGAGGAGGAGCATTACTGTAATTTCCACCTCCTTGCATAAACCGTCTCATCTGCTCCTCCATCTCAGCTTGCTTCTTCATAATGTCCTCCATTTGTCGCGCATGCTGCTCCTCCATATCAGACTGCTTCTTCCGCATCATCTCGATCTGGGCTTCACTTTCGTGTCTCGCCAATTGCCTTACTAAAAATTAAAAATGAAAACTTTATAATATACCTAATAAATAAACATACCTATATATATATATATATATATATATATATAGGTATATATATATATATACTACAACAAATACAAACTATATATATATATTTGTTGTAGTATATATATATATACCTATATATATATATATATATATATATATATATATATATATAGGTATATATATATATATATATATATATATAGGTATATATATATATATATACTACAACAAATACAAACACAATATAACAAACACAATATAACAAATACAATATATACAAACACAATATATACTAGAATTTTATAACAAACACAATATATTTTCAACAAATACAATACCTATTAAACAAATTTTAAACAAATTAACATATATACCTATTAAATCTATTTAATATATACTATAATACACAAAAATAACTTACCTCTTCTTCAATCTACTCCTCCTTCTTCAATCTACAACCTTCTTCAATCTACTAATTAACCTATACAAAACAAAAATAAAAAATTAACAACAACATATATAATAAAATTATAAGAAAATAAACAAAATATCAAAATAATATTAACTACCTTTGAAATTGAATTGGGATTGAATTAACTTGGGAGAGAAAGGTTGGATTTTAGGAGTAGATGATTTTGGGAGAGAAATGGGTTTGGTTGCAGAGAAGAGAAGAGAAATGGGTTTGGTTGCAGTTCTGTTCGTGAATGGTGGAGGGGGGAAGTGAAATGGGTTGATTAATACATAATGTAGCGACGTGGAAGGCACATCGCTACTTGCCACGTGATATCCACGTCGCAACCTTCAACGGTCACTTACACACCTGCAAAGCTGCCAATAGGTCAGATCAAATTTCCCCCCATTTTGAATTATAAATGTAGCGACGTGACAATAACGTCACCACCAAATTTTACAAAAATTTGAATATTCCCCCCATTTGAACGTTATGGGGTGTGATGAATTAATTTATGTCATTAATGTAGCGAATACAGGTGGCGATGTTGGTTTCACGTCGCAACTAACATTTATTAGCCACGTGGTTCACACGTCGCTAATTATGTCGCTGGATTAGAGTTTTTTTGTAGTGACTAAAATAAAAATAATAAATAGTATATAATTTATTGGGGCTTAATTATTGATGTTGGAAGTAAATAGGGGGGTGTTATATTTAGGCCCATATAGAATAGTTATAAAGGTGAGAATGAGGGAATGACATAAGTTCATATTCATTTCTCCTCATTTCTCACGGCTAGACAAGAAGAGGAAAGAAAAGAGGAAAAAGAGGAAGAAAGGGGAAGAAGAAGGAAGAAGAACTAGGGTTTGGAGGAGAAATTAAAGAGGTAAGGGGGAGAATCCTTATTATTATGGGTTAGTATAATTGGGTCAATGGGTAGATTAACATGATTTAGGAATTTTGTTATTCATTTATTTTTAGGTTTTGACATGTTTAGAGTGAAACCCCTAAATTCCCATGGTTCTATATGTTTTCTTTATGCTGTCTTACATCTACTGTTGCGGATATATATATATATATATATATATATATATATATATATATATATATATATATATATATATATATATATATATATATATATATATATATATATATATATATACTTGTGGTGGAAAAGTAGTGTTTGTATTGATACTATGTTTTGTTTATTATATTGTAGCAATAAGATAGAAAATGAAATATATATATATATATATATATATATATATATATATATATATATATATATATATATATATATATATATATATATATATATATATATATATATATTTTTCTCCTGTTCCTGTTCCGTAGCGCAAGAAACAAGTATAATATTAACTTATATTACTGTAGCGCACCAATAAGAATAAGTAGTGTCATGTTCTACTGTAGCGAGAAAACAAAAGAAAAGTATAATATAATTCAAACAATCCCATTAGATCGAATAGCGGAATTAAGCGGTATAATTACTTATCCGGAATTTGATGAAAATTTACGTGGTAGCTAAGTTTAATTAGTAGATTAACATGGTGATGTTATTTTGTTGAAATTGTGATTTTTACGAATCGACCGAAATTGTGTTTTATTTAAATAATCTTTATAAATAAATTTTAACAATTTAATAGAGTTGTCAATATAGTTATTAAAGTTGTCAATAGAGTTGTTAGAGTTGACAATAAAGTTGTTAGAGTTGTTTTGAATTATTAAGAGTCATACTTTTGTTGTTTCGAGTAATTCTGACATGTTTAGAGTTGTCAGTGTATAATGTCGGTGTTTGCTTTTCATTGGAACTTTAACAATTCATATATTTTAAACCGTAACTCCGTTTGAGTTTCCGTTCAAGGCGTTAGAAAGCTAGCACGATATTCTTTTCAATAAAAATGGTCTTGAGCAATAGAATACTAGAAAGTGGAAATGTAATAGAAATAGAATTGAATTGAAATTAATATAGTGTGATTATTAATTGGTTGATTAAATTAATAGTTGAATTAATTTCAATGTGTTCAATTGATTAGCGTATAATTGGAATTGAATTGATTATTCGGTTTGTCAGTAATTACGGTATTTTGAGGATTTGTCCGTAATTGTGTTTTGTCTTGAATATGTATGTTGAGAAATATATATTTCCATGCCAATGATGTTGTGCTAATATTGATTCTCTGTGAGTAGTTGGTTAATATTAATTCTAATGATTAATTGCTTGATGTTGAAAGTGTGTGTTCATGTATAATTGGCAAAATGAGAATTAAAATGAGATAGTGTGGTTACTAGTGTTAATTTGATTGTGTGAATCGTAATTGATTAATTGGCCTCTTGTATGTGAATGATGTGTGTGTTGTGAATGTTGTGTACAATTGGTGGATAATTCATAGGGTTGAGTTATTGTGATATGCGGAAATTTAAGATGGTAGAGATGATCTTAATTGCATATATTTGTAACATTGTACATACATTCATATCATAGTGTGCCTCGAAACACAGGTGGATTTGCTTTGAAACACAAGCGGGCTTGGATTCTAGAGCGAATCGGAAGCCGTAAACTATATGTTTACAATTGGTGGACTTTGGTCTTGTCCGGATCGGAAGTGTGGCTTAGATTCTCGAGTTATGAATCGGAGGCCGGTGAAACTCAGAATTTCACATTGGTACCACATGCATAGTATCACATGTTTCATTGAGTCACATTAGAGTTATGTGATAGTTGCTTATGTGCATTATGTTGTTATGATGTGTGCATGAATGTGATAATTGATTATGTGCATTATGTTGTTGTGATAAGTGTACGAGTGAACAATTGATTATGTGCATTGATGTTATGATGCTATGTGTATGAGTTTGGTAATTGATTATGTACACTTGGTGTTGTAGTGATAATTGTATTAGTTGATAATTGAGAAGGGGTGATGTTTGAATACGTAATTGGTTAAATGCGAGAATATGTGATAATTATGGCTATGTGTATAATTGAGAATATAGTATTGAGATATTATACTCTTATACTTGGTGTATGCTTAATATATGTGAATTATGATTAGTATTAATTTCATGATTAGGCAAGTGTAATGCATTCCTATAATTGTTGATTTAACCATTGTATCTCATTATACTTTCTTCATAATGGTTCGTATTCTCACCCTTCTGTTTTAATGTTGCCCTCGTTTGGCGACATGCAGGTTTGACGATTAGTAGCTGGCGTGTGATCTAGTCGGAGTTTCTTCCGAGTTGCTTGGTAATTAAGTAGCGAGTCAATGCTCTGGTCATGTAACACTGGGTAGCTTAGACGTTGAACTCATGTTCTATTTGTTTATGCATTTTGTTATAACTTGCGAACATGTTTAATTAGTTACTTGTTGTTGAGAGGCCTTAAGCCAAATATTATGATCATGGTATGGGACATGTATCATTTATATGAAACACATGAGTATCACTTTCCGCTGTTAATGCATATTCTGGATGAATTATGATTATATGTAAGGTGTTATTTGAAATGACTAGGTGTATTGTATTTTGTGGATAAATGCTGTCGGTTTTAAAAGCTTTTCAATTTTTTTGAAAACGTCAATGTGACGCCCTTTGAGTTATATGCATGCTTATTCTCTGATTATATGCTTATTATTTTATGGGGTAAAAAGGGGTGTTACATTAGTGGTATCAGAGCCTGGTCGACCAGTTGGTCAAGGTTATTAATGTATTTTATCCCGTTGTATTAGATTTGTGTATCTGACACGATCGATATTGTTTTGTCTGTTTGGCCGTTGGATGTCTTAGGACAATGGCTGCAGGAAGGACTGTTAACATTAATGTTGAGGCAATGATGAGGTGGACTGGTGCGATTGGACAAGCGCCACAAGAGAGTGCCGGTTATGGAGGAAAGGATGAGTTTCGTGCTTTTGGAGATTTCCGAAGGTGCAACCCGCCGATCTTTGAAGGAGGGTATGGACCGGACGAAGCGCACGCATGGATGAGAGAAATTGAGAAGATCTTTCAAGTCGTGAGTTGTACTGATGTACAGAAGGTACAGTTTGGTACTCACATGCTGACAAAAGAAGCTGACGTTTGGTGGAGTAATACTATACGGAGATTTGAAATAGAAGGTATTGAAGTTACTTGGACTCTTTTCCGTGAGGCATTTTTGGGAAACTATTTTCCAGAAGATGTGCGTGGAAAGAAAGAAGTGAGGTTTCTACAGTTGAAACGAGAAGGAGAACAGTTCCGTGAGAAATCGTATGATGACATGAGGGAACAATCTGGTCTTGGCAAGAAGCCAAGTGGGGGAGGAGCTTCTACTCTGATTAAGTGCTACAGGTGTGGCGAGACGGGTCACAAAACTGTTGATTGTGGAGTTGGTTCGAGTAGGATTTGCTACAGTTGTAGTGAGCAAGGACACAATTGTGCCATGTGCGATAAGCCAAAGAAGGATCAAGCGAAAGGAAAAGTGTTTGCGTTGTCTGGTGCTGAGACTACTTCTAAAGATAAGTTAATCTGAGGTACGTGCTTTATTATTGATAATGGTGCAACGCGTTATTTTATTCTTGGATTGTGCTATAAGATTGGATCATGTTTTATCTGTTATGCATGGAAGTGTAGTTATTGATACAACTGTTGTGGCTTTGTTTCTATTTCTTTACGTGTTTGAATTATCCGTTGAGCATCTTTGGTAGATATTTTGAGAATTCATTTAGGTTGTTTTCCGTTAGACCAAGTTGATGAATTTTGGTATGAATTGTTTGGAGTTGAATCAAGTGATTGTAACTTTAAGGGGGGATTGTGGATCTCGGTGTTGTAAGTGACTTCGAGTGTAAGTTCTGAAGGAACACTATTATAGTTTAGTAACGATGGTTTATGTTTCATTATGATTGTCGACTGTCTATTGACAAATTGAGGACCTAATCACCCTTAATCTATTGTTGATAGAAGACGAGATCGTATTGGACAAGATAGACTTGTCTTACTAACTTGGTAGCGTGTAAAGCGACTAAGGAGAATTTGAAGAGTCGATTTGAGGAGTTGTTTGAGAAGAGGTTCAATTGACTGAGTGTACAGTCATAGAGTCGCGCCTGTTTTGTCAATTAAGAAGAAAGAAGGTTCTATGAGGTAATGTTTCTTGGAGACATTTGATCCTATGAGTGAGATGATCACGCTGAGAATTTAAGGATTGTGTTATCAGTATTGAAAGAGAAGAAGTTATATGCGAAGATTTCTATATGTGAGTTTTGGTTGAAGGAAGTGAGTTTCCTTGGATATGTGATTTCGAGCTGAGGTGTGTTGATGCAAATATTGATAAGTGGTAGTTTATGCTTCAAGGTAACTGAGAATTCGCGAGAGGAATTATTCGACGTATGAATGGGATTTATCCGCCGTTGTGTTTGTTTTGAAACCTAAGAGGCATTATTAGTTGGGCCTGAGATTTGATATGTATAGTGACCACAAGCATTTGAATTATCAGTAGATATGAGGCAAAGAAGATGGTTAGAATTTTTAAAAAATTATGATTTTGGTTTGGACTACCATCCTGGAAAAGTGAATGTTGTAACCGATGCATTGAGTAGGAAATCATTACATAAGTTTATGTTGGGGATTCAAGAATTGGAAATTGTTGGAACAATTTAGAGATTTGAGTTTAGTTTGTGAAGCGACGTCTTCTTGTGTTAAGCTTAGTATGTTGAAGCTCATTTGTGATATTCTTAACGAGATTAGAGAGAGTCGGAAATTGGATTTGCGATTGGTTGACAAGAGGGTATTGATTAATCAAGAAAAAGGTAATAACTTTCGGATTGACGAGATTAGGGTCATGAGATGTCGGGATCGAGTTTGTATTCCGGATGTCTTGAATTTGGAAAAGGAGAATTTTGGATGAAGGACGTCGTAATGGTTTGAGTATTCATCATGGTGTTAATAAATGTATCAAAATTTGAGGAAATGTTTAGTGGTAAAGTATGAAGGGGAATATAGAGGAATTGTGTATTTGAGTTGGACTTGTCAAAACCGTTTTGTTCGGTGCAACAGTTATCCAATTCGAGTGAAAGTGAGATTGTATCTCTAAGGATTTTGGATTCGAGATTGCCGAGAACATCGAGTAGTTGTGAAATCATTTGGGTCATTGTGGATAGGTTGACGAAACGTGCTTATTTTATTCCAGTGAGGATGAATTATTGGAAGGAGAGAATTGCTAAGTTTTATATCGAGAGAATTGTGTATTGCATGGTATTCCATTCGGGTATTGGAATGACATCTTTTGGAGCTTTGTATGATCGAAGGCGTGAAACGCTATTTGTTTCGGTGTTGAGATGGCTGTGTCGAATGAATTTTCGAGGACGAAAATCTTTTAAGTGGGGGAGAGTTGTAACAACCCAATTTTTATTAGTATTTATTTTACTATTATTTATTTAATTAATTGGTGTGTTAATTATTTATTTAATTATTTGCTGTGTTAATTATTTATTTAATTATTATGTGATATAATGATTAATTTAATTAACTAACCTTGTTTGTAATTGTGTTTAATTGGTTAATTGAGATAAGTGAATTATATTAATTAATTTGGTGCGTATATTTGTGTCTATTTAATTATTGGTGTTATTTGATTTAGTAACTAAAATAGAAATAATAAATAGTATATAATTTATTGGGGCTTAATTATTGATGTTGGAAGTAAATAGGGGGGGTGTTATATTTAGGCCCATATAGAATAGTTATAAATGTGAGAATGAGGGAATGACATAAGTTCATATTCATTTCTCCTCATTTCTCACGGCTAGACAAGAAGAGGAAAGAAAAGAGGAAAAAGAGGAAGAAAGGGGAAGAACAAGGAAGAGGAACTAGGGTTTGGAGGAGAAATTAAAGAGGTAAGGGGGAGAATCCTTATTATTATGGGTTAGTATAATTGGGTCAATGGGTAGATTAACATGATTTAGGAATTTTGTTATTCATTTATTTTTAGGTTTTGACATGTTTAGAGTGAAACCCCTAAATTCCCATGGTTCTATATGTTTTTTTTTTATGCTGTCTTACATCTACTGTTGCGGATATATATACTTGTGGTGGAAAAGTAGTGTTTGTATTGATACTATGTTTTGTTTATTATATTGTAGCAATAAGATAGAAAATGAAATATATATATATATATATATATATATTTTTCTCCTGTTCCTGTTCCGTAGCGCAAGAAACAAGTATAATATTAACTTATATTACTGTAGCGCACCAATAAGAATAAGTACTGTCATGTTCTACTGTAGCGAGAAAACAAAAGAAAAGTATAATATAATTCAAATAATCCAATTAGATCGAATAGCGGAATTAAGCGGTATAATTACTTATCCGGAATTTGATGAAAATTTACGTGGTAGCTAAGTTTAATTAGTAGATTAACATGGTGATGTTATTTTGTTGAAATTGTGATTTTTACGAATCGACCGAAATTGTGTTTTATTTAAATATTCTTTATAAATAAATTTTAACAATTTAATAGAGTTGTCAATAGAGTTATTAAAGTTGTCAATAGAGTTGTTAGAGTTGACAATAAAGTTGTTAGAGTTGTTTTGAATTATTAAGAGTCATACTTTTGTTGTTTCCAGTAATTCTGACATGTTTAGAGTTGTCAGTGTATAATGTCGGTGTTTGCTTTTCATTGGAACTTTAACAATTCATATATTTTAAACCGTAACTCCGTTTGAGTTTCCGTTCAAGGCGTTAGAAAGCTAGCACGATATTCTTTTCAATGAAAATGGTCTTAAGCAATAGAATACTAGAAAGTGGAAATGTAATAGAAATAGAATTGAATTGAAATTAATATAGTGTGATTATTAATTGGTTGATTAAATTAATAGTTGAATTAATTTCAATGTGTTCAATTGATTAGCGTATAATTGGAATTGAATTGATTATGCGGTTTGTCAGTAATTACGGTATTTTGAGGATTTGTCCGTAATTGTGTTTTGTCTTGAATATGTATGTTGAGAAATATATATTTCCATGCCAATGATGTTGTGCTAATATTGATTCTCTGTGAGTAGTTGGTTAATATTAATTCTAATGATTAATTGCTTGATGTTGAAAGTGTGTGTTCATGTATAATTGGCAAAATGAGAATTAAAATGAGATAGTGTGGTTACTAGTGTTAATTTGATTGTGTGAATCGTAATTGATTAATTGGCCTCTTTTATGTGAATGATGTGTGTGTTGTGAATGTTGTGTACAATTGGTGGATAATTCATAGGGTTGAGTTATTGTGATATGCGGAAATTTAAGATGGTAGAGATGATCTTAATTGCATATATTTGTAACATTGTACATACATTCATATCATAGTGTGCCTTGAAACACAGGTGAATTTGCTTTGAAACACAAGCGGGCTTGGATTCTAGAGCGAATCGGAAGCCGTAAACTATATGTTTACAATTGGTGGACTTTGGTCTTGTCCGGATCGGAAGTGTGGCTTAGATTCTCGAGTTATGAATCGGAGGCCGGTGAAACTCAGAATTTCACATTGGTACCACATGCATAGTGTCACATGTTTCATTGAGTCACATTAGAGTTATGTGATAGTTGCTTATGTGCATTATGTTGTTATGATGTGTGCATGAATGTGATAATTGATTATGTGCATTATGTTGTTGTGATAAGTGTACGAGTGAACAATTGATTATGTGCATTGATGTTATGATGCTATGTGTATGAGTTTGGTAATTGATTATGTACACTTGGTGTTGTAGTGATAATTGTATTAGTTGATAATTGAGAAGGGGTGATGTTTGAATACGTAATTGGTTAAATGCGAGAATATGTGATAATTATGGCTATGTGTATAATTGAGAATATAGTATTGAGATATTATACTCTTATACTTGGTGTATGCTTAATATATGTGAATTATGATTAGTATTAATTTCATGATTAGGCAAGTGTAATGCATTCCTATAATTGTTGATTTAACCATTGTATCTCATTATACTTTCTTCATAATGGTTCGTATTCTCACCCTTCTGTTTTAATGTTGCCCTCGTTTGGCGACATGCAGGTTTGACGATTAGTAGCTGGCGTGTGATCTAGTCGGAGTTTCTTCCGAGTTGCTTGGTAATTAAGTAGCGAGTCAATGCTCTGGTCATGTAACACTGGGTAGCTTAGACGTTGAACTCATGTTCTATTTGTTTATGCATTTTGTTATAACTTGCGAACATGTTTAATTAGTTACTTGTTGTTGAGAGGCCTTAAGCCAAATATTATGATCATGGTATGGGACATGTATCATTTATATGAAACACATGAGTATCACTTTCCGCTGTTAATGCATATTCTGGATGAATTATGATTATATGTAAGGTGTTATTTGAAATGACTAGGTGTATTGTATTTTGTGGATAAATGCTGTCGGTTTTAAAAGCTTTTCAATTTTTTTGAAAACGTCAATGTGACGCCCTTTGAGTTATATGCATGCTTATTCTCTGATTATATGCTTATTATTTTATGGGGTAAAAAGGGGTGTTACATTAGTGGTATCAGAGCCTGGTCGACCAGTTGGTCAAGGTTATTAATGTATTTTATCCCGTTGTATTAGATTTGTGTATCTGACACGATCGATATTGTTTTGTCTGTTTGGCCGTTGGATGTCTTAGGACAATGGCTGCAGGAAGGACTGTTAACATTAATGTTGAGGCAATGATGAGGTGGACTGGTGCGATTGGACAAGCGCCACAAGAGAGTGCCGGTTATGGAGGAAAGGATGAGTTTCGTGCTTTTGGAGATTTCCGAAGGTGCAACCCGCCGATCTTTGAAGGAGGGTATGGACCGGACGAAGCGCACGCATGGATGAGAGAAATTGAGAAGATCTTTCAAGTCGTGAGTTGTACTGATGTACAGAAGGTACAGTTTGGTACTCACATGCTGACAAAAGAAGCTGACGTTTGGTGGAGTAATACTATACGGAGATTTGAAATAGAAGGTATTGAAGTTACTTGGACTCTTTTCCGTGAGGCATTTTTGGGAAACTATTTTCCAGAAGATGTACGTGGAAAGAAAGAAGTGAGGTTTCTACAGTTGAAACGAGAAGGAGAACAGTTCCGTGAGAAATCGTATGATGACATGAGGGAACAATCTGGTCTTGGCAAGAAGCCAAGTGGGGGAGGAGCTTCTACTCTGATTAAGTGCTACAGGTGTGGCGAGACGGGTCACAAAACTGTTGATTGTGGAGTTGGTTCGAGTAGGATTTGCTACAGTTGTAGTGAGCAAGGACACAATTGTGCCATGTGCGATAAGCCAAAGAAGGATCAAGCGAAAGGAAAAGTGTTTGCGTTGTCTGGTGCTGAGACTACTTCTAAAGATAAGTTAATCTGAGGTACGTGCTTTATTATTGATAATGGTGCAACGCGTTATTTTATTCTTGGATTGTGCTATAAGATTGGATCATGTTTTATCTGTTATGCATGGAAGTGTAGTTATTGATACAACTGTTGTGGCTTTGTTTCTATTTCTTTACGTGTTTGAATTATCGTTGAGCATCTTTGGTAGATATTTTGAGAATTCATTTAGGTTGTTTTCCGTTAGACCAAGTTGATGAATTTTGGTATGAATTGTTTGGAGTTTAATCAAGTGATTGTAACTTTAAGGGGGGATTGTGGATCTCGATGTTGTAAGTGACTTCGAGTGTAAGTTCTGAAGGAACACTATTATAGTTTAGTAACGATGGTTTATGTTTCATTATGATTGTCGACTGTCTATTGACAAATTGAGGACCTAATCACCCTTAATCTATTGTTGATAGAAGACGAGATCGTATTGGACAAGATAGACTTGTCTTACTAACTTGGTAGCGTGTAAAGCGACTAAGGAGAATTTGAAGAGTCGATTTGAGGAGTTGTTTGAGAAGAGGTTCAATTGACTGAGTGTACAGTCATAGAGTCGCGCCTGTTTTGTCAATTAAGAAGAAAGAAGGTTCTATGAGGTAATGTTTCTTGGAGACATTTGATCCTATGAGTGAGATGATCACGCTGAGAATTTAAGGATTGTGTTATCAGTATTGAAAGAGAAGAAGTTATATGCGAAGATTTCTATATGTGAGTTTTGGTTGAAGGAAGTGAGTTTCCTTGGATATGTGATTTCGAGCTGAGGTGTGTTGATGCAAATATTGATAAGTGGTAGTTTATGCTTCAAGGTAACTGAGAATTCGCGAGAGGAATTATTCGACGTATGAATGGGATTTATCCGCCGTTGTGTTTGTTTTGAAACCTAAGAGGCATTATTAGTTGGGCCTGAGATTTGATATGTATAGTGACCACAAGCATTTGAATTATCAGTAGATATGAGGCAAAGAAGATGGTTAGAATTTTTAAAAAATTATGATTTTGGTTTGGACTACCATCCTGGAAAAGTGAATGTTGTAACCGATGCATTGAGTAGGAAATCATTACATAAGTTTATGTTGGGGATTCAAGAATTGGAAATTGTTGGAACAATTTAGAGATTTGAGTTTAGTTTGTGAAGCAACGTCTTCTTGTGTTAAGCTTAGTATGTTGAAGCTCATTTGTGATATTCTTAACGAGATTAGAGAGAGTCGGAAATTGGATTTGCGATTGGTTGACAAGAGGGTATTGATTAATCAAGAAAAAGGTAATAACTTTCGGATTGACGAGATTAGGGTCATGAGATGTCGGGATCGAGTTTGTATTCCGGATGTCTTGAATTTGGAAAAGGAGAATTTTGGATGAAGGACGTCGTAATGGTTTGAGTATTCATCATGGTGTTAATAAATGTATCAAAATTTGAGGAAATGTTTAGTGGTAAAGTATGAAGGGGAATATAGAGGAATTGTGTATTTGAGTTGGACTTGTCAAAACCGTTTTGTTCGGTGCAACAGTTATCCAATTCGAGTGAAAGTGAGATTGTATCTCTAAGGATTTTGGATTCGAGATTGCCGAGAACATCGAGTAGTTGTGAAATCATTTGGGTCATTGTGGATAGGTTGACGAAACGTGCTTATTTTATTCCAGTGAGGATGAATTATTGGAAGGAGAGAATTGCTAAGTTTTATATCGAGAGAATTGTGTATTGCATGGTATTCCATTCGGGTATTGGAATGACATCTTTTGGAGCTTTGTATGATCGAAGGCGTGAAACGCTATTTGTTTCGGTGTTGAGATGGCTGTGTCGAATGAATTTTCGAGGACGAAAATCTTTTAAGTGGGGGAGAGTTGTAACAACCCAATTTTTATTAGTATTTATTTTACTATTATTTATTTAATTAATTGGTGTGTTAATTATTTATTTAATTATTTGCTGTGTTAATTATTTATTTAATTATTATGTGATATAATGATTAATTTAATTAACTAACCTTGTTTGTAATTGTGTTTAATTGGTTAATTGAGATAAGTGAATTATATTAATTAATTTGGTGCGTATATTTGTGTCTATTTAATTATTGGTGTTATTTGATTTAGTAACTAAAATAGAAATAATAAATAGTATATAATTTATTGGGGCTTAATTATTGATGTTGGAAGTAAATAGGGGGGGTGTTATATTTAGGCCCATATAGAATAGTTATAAATGTGAGAATGAGGGAATGACATAAGTTCATATTCATTTCTCCTCATTTCTCACGGCTAGACAAGAAGAGGAAAGAAAAGAGGAAAAAGAGGAAGAAAGGGGAAGAACAAGGAAGAGGAACTAGGGTTTGGAGGAGAAATTAAAGAGGTAAGGGGGAGAATCCTTATTATTATGGGTTAGTATAATTGGGTCAATGGGTAGATTAACATGATTTAGGAATTTTGTTATTCATTTATTTTTAGGTTTTGACATGTTTAGAGTGAAACCCCTAAATTCCCATGGTTCTATATGTTTTCTTTATGCTGTCTTACATCTACTGTTGCGGATATATATATATATATATATATATATATATATATATATATATATATATATATATATATATATATATATATATATATATATATATATATATATATATATATATATATATATATATATATATATATATACTTGTGGTGGAAAAGTAGTGTTTGTATTGATACTATGTTTTGTTTATTATATTGTAGCAATAAGATAGAAAATGAAATATATATATATTTTTCTCCTGTTCCTGTTCCGTAGCGCAAGAAACAAGTATAATATTAACTTATATTACTGTAGCGCACCAATAAGAATAAGTACTGTCATGTTCTACTGTAGCGAGAAAACAAAAGAAAAGTATAATATAATTCAAATAATCCAATTAGATCGAATAGCGGAATTAAGCGGTATAATTACTTATCCGGAATTTGATGAAAATTTACGTGGTAGCTAAGTTTAATTAGTAGATTAACATGGTGATGTTATTTTGTTGAAATTGTGATTTTTACGAATCGACCGAAATTGCGTTTTATTTAAATATTCTTTATAAATAAATTTTAACAATTTAATAGAGTTGTCAATAGAGTTATTAAAGTTGTCAATAGAGTTGTTAGAGTTGACAATAAAGTTGTTAGAGTTGTTTTGAATTATTAAGAGTCATACTTTTGTTGTTTCGAGTAATTCTGACATGTTTAGAGTTGTCAGTGTATAATGTCGGTGTTTGCTTTTCATTGGAACTTTAACAATTCATATATTTTAAACCGTAACTCCGTTTGAGTTTCCGTTCAAGGCGTTAGAAAGCTAGCACGATATTCTTTTCAATAAAAATGGTCTTGAGCAATAGAATACTAGAAAGTGGAAATGTAATAGAAATAGAATTGAATTGAAATTAATATAGTGTGATTATTAATTGGTTGATTAAATTAATAGTTGAATTAATTTCAATGTGTTCAATTGATTAGCGTATAATTGGAATTGAATTGATTATTCGGTTTGTCAGTAATTACGGTATTTTGAGGATTTGTCCGTAATTGTGTTTTGTCTTGAATATGTATGTTGAGAAATATATATTTCCATGCCAATGATGTTGTGCTAATATTGATTCTCTGTGAGTAGTTGGTTAATATTAATTCTAATGATTAATTGCTTGATGTTGAAAGTGTGTGTTCATGTATAATTGGCAAAATGAGAATTAAAATGAGATAGTGTGGTTACTAGTGTTAATTTGATTGTGTGAATCGTAATTGATTAATTGGCCTCTTGTATGTGAATGATGTGTGTGTTGTGAATGTTGTGTACAATTGGTGGATAATTCATAGGGTTGAGTTATTGTGATATGCGGAAATTTAAGATGGTCGAGATGATCTTAATTGCATATATTTGTAACATTGTACATACATTCATATCATAGTGTGCCTTGAAACACAGGTGGATTTGCTTTGAAACACAAGCGGGCTTGGATTCTAGAGCGAATCGGAAGCCGTAAACTATATGTTTACAATTGGTGGACTTTGGTCTTGTCCGGATCGGAAGTGTGGCTTAGATTCTCGAGTTATGAATCGGAGGCCGGTGAAACTCAGAATTTCACATTGGTACCACATGCATAGTGTCACATGTTTCATTGAGTCACATTAGAGTTATGTGATAGTTGCTTATGTGCATTATGTTGTTATGATGTGTGCATGAATGTGATAATTGATTATGTGCATTATGTTGTTGTGATAAGTGTACGAGTGAACAATTGATTATGTGCATTGATGTTGTGATGCTATGTGTATGAGTTTGGTAATTGATTATGTACACTTGGTGTTGTAGTGATAATTGTATTAGTTGATAATTGAGAAGGGGTGATGTTTGAATACGTAATTGGTTAAATGCGAGAATATGTGATAATTATGGCTATGTGTATAATTGAGAATATAGTATTGAGATATTATACTCTTATACTTGGTGTATGCTTAATATATGTGAATTATAATTAGTATTAATTTCATGATTAGGCAAGTGTAATGCATTCCTATAATTGTTGATTTAACCATTGTATCTCATTATACTTTCTTCATAATGGTTCGTATTCTCACCCTTCTATTTTAATGTTGCCCTCGTTTGGCGACATGCAGGTTTGACGATTAGTAGCTGGCGTGTGATCTAGTCGGAGTTTCTTCCGAGTTGCTTGGTAATTAAGTAGCGAGTCAATGCTCTAGTCATGTAACACTGGGTAGCTTAGACGTTGAACTCATGTTCTATTTGTTTATGCATTTTGTTATAACTTGCGAACATGTTTAATTAGTTACTTGTTGTTGAGAGGCCTTAAGCCAAATATTATGATCATGGTATGGGACATGTATCATTTATATGAAACACATGAGTATCACTTTCCGCTGTTAATGCATATTCTGGATGAATTATGATTATATGTAAGGTGTTATTTGAAATGACCAGGTGTATTGTATTTTGTGGATAAATGCTGTCGGTTTTAAAAGCTTTTCAATTTTTTTGAAAACGTAAATGTGACGCCCTTTGAGTTATATGCATGCTTATTCTCTGATTATATGCTTATTATTTTATGGGGTAAAAAGGGGTGTTACAGGAGTGTGGTGGGGATAAGAGTCTGGGTCCGGATGGCTATTCTTTTCTCTTTATAAAGAATTGTTGGCACTTTCTTAAGGAAGATTTTGTTCGGTATTTCGAGTATTTCTTCGAAGGAAACGCCATTTCAAAGGCAATCACCTCTTCTTTTTTGACATTGATTCCGAAGAAATCTAATCCGGTGTCTTTGGCCGAATATCGTCCCATTTGTTTGGTTGGTTGCATGTACAAAGTAGTGACAAAGCTTTTGGCGGGGAGACTTAAAAAAGTGTTGACTTCGATCATTTCTAATTGCCAAAGTGCGTTTGTTCCTGGTAGGCAATTGCTTGATGGAATCTTGGTTGCTAACGAGGTGGTGGACTATGCTAGGAAAGAAGGTAATAATTGTATTCTTTTTAAAGTTGACTTTGAGAAAGCATATGACAAAGTTAGTTGGAACTTTTTACGTTACATGATGAAACGGATGGGTTTTGGTCAAAGGTGGTTGAAGTAGATGGAGTTATTGGTGTTTAATAGTAACATGTCGATTCTTGTGAACGGTAGCCCGACAAAGGAGTTTACCGTTTCTAGGGGTTTGAGACAAGGAGATCCTCTATCTCCTTTTCTTTTTGTTTTGGTTGCCGAAGGATTAACGGGCTTAGTCAAAAGATCTATCGAAGTTGGAGATTTTCAAAGATTTGAGATTAAGAGATCGTGTGGGGTTGATATTCTCCAATTTGCGGACGACACCCTTCTTGCTGGCGAGGGTAGTTGGAAGCAAATTTGGGCGATTAAGGTGGTTCTTCGTGCTTTTGAAGTTGTTTCGGGTCTTGGTATTAATTTTCAAAAGAGCAAACTTATCGGAATTAATTCTAATGCCCATTTCTTGGAAGCGGCATCTCATGTTCTCTCTTGCAAATTGGAAGATAGCAATTTTTTCTTTCTCGGTATTCCTATTGGCTTTAATCCTAGAAAGGAATCTTCTTGGAATCCTCTGGTAGAGAAGTTGAAGAACCGTTTGGAGGGGTGGACCAATCGCTTTCTTAATTTGGGAGGTAAAATTACTCTTCTAAAATCCGTGCTTAGTTCTTTATCCATTTTCACTATGTCTTTCTACAAAATGCCTTCGAAAGTGGTTAAAAAGATTACTTCCATTCAAAGCAATTTTCTATGGGGGGGAGTGGAGAACAAAAGGAAAATTCATTGGGTCAAATGGAGGGATGTCAATCTTCCTTTTGAGAAGGGGGGTTTGGGTGTAAAAAATTTAGCTTTGTTTAATGTGGCCCTTCTTAACAAATGGAGATGGAAGATTCTTCAAGGTACCGATGCCCTTTGGTATAGTATCTTGAAAGCTCGTTATGGAGATTTGTCTCTTAGGATGATGGGTGGGGAAAAGGGGGCGGCCCTTTCTCGAGGATCCTTTTGGTGGAGAGATCTCTTAAATCTTTCTTATAATTCTTTTGGTGATCCAATTGTTGATTGTAGTAGGTTCTCCGTCAACAACGGTTTTAATACACCTTTTTGGCATGCTAAGTGGATAGGAGAATCATCCTTGAAAGTCCTCTTTCCGGACCACTTTGAGGCTTCCAATTTGAAGCACGTTTCCGTGGAGGCAATGGGGGGTTGGAGGGATGGAGGGTGGACTTGGGGGGACTTTGGTTTGGCGGGGAATAGCCTTTCGATTGACGTGGGGGAGTTGAGAAGCTTCGTGGGCGGGGCGGAAGGGAGGAGTGAGGGGAGGGATGAGGTGGAGTGGTACTACAACGACGATATGGACTTTTCGGTGGCGTCTTGTTATTCTTTTCTTATGAAGAGCTACATCCCTTTCGGTCCTTCTAATAAAAGCGATGAAGCTTTTGGTATTTTGTGGAAATTGGAAGTGCCTTTCAAAATCAAAGCGTTCGGGTGGAGACTTTTCCGTAATCGGCTTCCTACAAAGGATTTGTTATTGCTTAGAGGTATCCCTCTTCCTTTAGATAACATTTTTTGTTCCTTTTGTAGTGTTGACTTAGAAAAGTGTAGGCATACTTTTTTTATTTGTGGGGTAGTTGAAAGGATTTGGAATGATATAGCTTCTTGGGTTGGTATGGGAAATAGGGCGGAGGACGAGTGTTTACCGAGTTTTATGGAGTGACACTCCTTCTTTAAACTCAAGAAAGTTAAGAGGTGTAAATTGGGTGTGGTTTGGTTGGCGGTTACTTGGTGTCTTTGGTTAGTTAGAAATGATGTGTGTTTCCGGAATGATGGTTGGAGCGTTAACAACATTGTTTGGAACATTAAATTTACGGTGTGGAGATGGTCTTTTTGCCGGAATATTACCGCTACCAATTGCAATTTTTACGATTTTTATAAGGATCCTTTGTGCTTCCTTTCGTAAGGATAATTGGTTTGTAATTTTCCTCTTTTGATAGGCTTATCTGATGACCATTGTAATTGGGTTTGAGAACCCCTAGTTCTCCTATATATATAATCCTTGCTTATGAAAAAAAAAAAGTTAAAATTTGCGTAACAACTAAATATTTCATTTTATTTAGTGTTCAATATGTATCTGATAAGGTTATCTGATGTGAGAAGAGTCTATAAAAAGTATAAAAAAAACCAAATAAGTTATATAATGTAATATAAATGCATTGAATAATTAAATGATATATTTCATGCAGTTAAGCTATCGATCTCCATCAATAATAATTCTCAAACAATGTAATATTAATAACCCTTACATAATTGTATTTACACATGTTACATTATTTCTTTAATATTTAATAGTCACCGAAATTGCTACGAATTTCTAAGATATTTTTAAATATAATGTGTATAAAATGGTATAAGAAATGTATTGCATGAAATTGCTACAATTTAATAGTCTGATTCTATTGCATGAAATGTATTGCCATGTTATAATGGAACATTTTTTACCAATAGGTATACGTTCTATTCTGCCAGAAAAAGTAAGAAGCGCAATAACTAAACTGTGTTTTTTCTTCAGGTCAATTTGCAGTAAGGTGATCGATCCCGCGATCTTACCTACATTGCAAAAAGAGATAGTTGTTACTTTATGTGATCTTGAAATGTATTTTCCTCCCTCGTTTTTGACATAATGGTTCATCTAGTCGTTCATCTTGTGAAAGAGACACAATTGTGCGGACCAACTTATATGAGATGGATGTACCCTGCTGAACGTTATATGAAAATATTAAAAGGGTACGTGAAAAACAGAAGTCGACCGGAGGGTTGTATTGCCGAGCGATACATTGTTGAAGAAGCGGTTGAGTATTGTACTGATTTTCTGTCAAATGTTCAATCAATTGGACTCCATAAATCTCATATTGTTGAACAACTAGGCGTCGCTAATATGCACTCATACATCCGGTAATATTCACTCATCCGATATATTATTTAATTAGTCGAACAATTTATTTACACATTTCAATGAAAATAATCTAATGTTTATTATGTTTTTATTTAAGGTTGTTGTATGACAGAGTGTTGCGCGGGACTGCGTTGTCAAACAGATTCCGTTTCGTGTCTTCCGCCCATTGCAGCGGAATGACAATTGCTTCGGAACTGGAATCAGTTAGACAGCGCTTAATCGATAGATTCATGTCCTCCGGCAATACAGAAAGTCTGATTCTTTGGGCGTATAATACCCGACCAGTAGGGTTAGTTTCTCATTCTTGGTTCATCTAATCTTTGTTTCTTTTGCGTAGCAAAATTTTCATATAACCTATTTTTTTAATTTATAGAGCACACTGGTTGTTGCTTGCTATCAACCCGATAAGAGAAGTGGTATATTTTCTGAATTGGGTAGATGGTGAGTGGAGCAATTATTCGGCTATGAAGGAAATGATTGATTTGTAAGTGGGATCGTTCTAAATATTCTTGTATATTTATATATTTAATTATTTGTGAGATTGATCTAAATATATGCTTTTATATTTTTGTTAGATCAATACAAGTGTTCCGAAGTCAACGAGACGCACAGGTATCCCGGACTAAATCAAACAACATTACTTGGATTAAAGTGCAGGTACATTATTTTTCACAATTTTGCTTATAATATTTATGCTACTTTATAAAACAAGACAACTATAAAATCTTATTTGTTTTCTATGTAGTGTTCGATACAGCGAAACAGTTCAGATTGCGGATACTATGTTTTGAGTTTTATGAAAGAAATCCTTCAAATGAATCAATTAGAGATTCCAATCACGGTATAGATTTATAACTTAATTAGATAACTTCTTATAATTTATTACATTTAACTAAATCATTCTTATTATGTTTTTGTTCTGTAGTACTTTGACGAATTCCGTGCTGCTTCTTACACGAGACTTAAGTTGGAAGAAATCAAAGAGGATTTGTGTCAATTTTATATTCATCAGGTATTCATGTAGGATTTGTGTCGATTTGAAGTATAATATTATAGTACTCTAGGATATATGGTTACTATAATGATGTATATATATAATTTTGGAACTATAATGATGTATATATATATGTATATATATATATATATATATATATATAATTTTGGATATTATAATGGTATTATATTAGTATATATATAGTCCTACCTATGGTTGAAAATATATCTCGTCGAAAATATATTACAGGTCGAAAATATTACAGGTTGAAAATATATTAGAGGTCGAAAATATTACAGGTCGAACTGGGAGGCTGAAATTACAGGTTGCACTTTAAAATACCTCATTTAGCAACGACAACGCTTTTAAAAAACGCTCTTAAAGGCCCACCTACTAAAGTGCTTTATTACTAAAAGCGCTGCCTAAGATTAAAAAAAAGAAAATAAAATAAAATAAACGCAACCTACGAAAGCGCTTTTGGAAAAGCGCTATTATAGAGGGGGCTACAAGAGCGCTTTTTCTAGAAAAAACGCTCTTATAGGGGGGTCTACCAGAGCGCTTTTTCTGGAAAAAGCGCTCTTATAGGGGGAGCTACCAGAGCGTTTTTCTAGAAAAAGCGCTCTTATAGGGGGGGGGGGCTACCAGACCGCTTTTAAAAGCGCTTTCGTTACCTACGCCAGCGCTGGCTTTGGCAGCGCTTTAAAGCGCTCTAAAAGCCCAAAATAAGCGCTGTCGTTGGCCTTCCGTGTTGTAGTGAACCCTGTCATATAGGCGAGATTCGAGTTAACCCCTATTTTTTTTTGAATTACCCGCTTAAAATATGAAAAGTTCTATGATTTATCCCTAAGACCCCTGTAAACTTATTTTTTTGATTTATCCCCCTGATTTTTCATTGTTTTTTACACGTTTAGGGATACCGTCACTACTAGAAAATTTGCTTTTAGTGACCGAAAAAGCTTAAAAATCGGTCACATTCTTTTTCATAAAATAAAATAAAATATTGTAATACCTAGGAATCAAACTTGTGACCTTCGTGTATTTTAATAACAACTTTCCACTACACCACTTAACAACTATTGTTATATTTTATATTTAAACATATATACATATAGTTTTTTATAAATATATTATAAGTTAAAGCAATAAAAATATGAAAACTTTAATAAAAATTTAAATTTCAAAGAGAATTAAAATCTTTAAAAAAAAAATGAAAAGGAAATAGCAAATTAATAAAGAGGATAAAAAAAGAAAAAGAAAACAAAAAATATTAGTGACCGAAATTTTGGTCTCTAATTTATATATAAAAATTAAATTGAATATCAAAATATTTTTTGTGACCGATTTAGTGACCACTTAAAATTGGCTCATGAATATTAAATTTTGGTGGCTAATTCAGTCACTATAGTCACTGAAATTTCGGCCACAAAATATTGGTCTATAAATCGGTGGCTGATTTATTTTAGTGACCGATTTAGTGACCTCTTAAAATTTGTTCATGAATATAAAATTTTGGTGGCTAATTCGGTCACTACAGTGACCAAAATTTTTCGGTCTCTAATTCGGTCACTAAAAGCGAATTTTCAAGTAGTGCGTAAAAATACAAGGGGTAACCCGAATCTCACCTATATAGCAGAGGATAAACGTCTATTATCCCTAAAATATATAACCTAATCTACGTGTCATTTTGTCACCTTAATCTTAAATGATGTTAATATAGAAAAATACATTCACGTACAAATCTTAATTGAATGTAAATTATAGAAAAAATAGATTCACGTACAAATTTCATTCCTATTATATGAATTCAAAGGAACCTTGCCTATTATATGAATTCAAAATCTTTGCCAACGGATACGTCTCTTGATATTTGGAAAGTAGTTAATTTTAAAACAAAATTCTTATTTTAACGACCTTACCTATTATATGAATTGATTATTATTTTTCAGCCAAAAGATTTTATGTTGAAAAACAATCCTGCCTCCTATCGAAAGATATCTCCCTCTCCACACATCCAATCTGTTTTTCACACTCCGCACCACGTCCTTCCACATATTAATCTTCCTTGGGCTGTCTCCTACCTTTATCCCCAAGAACTTAAACGGGAGCGAGCCTACACTACAAGTGAGAAACGACGCCGTTGCTTGCATGACCTCCTCCTCCAGATTAATACCATACACATTACTCTTAAAGAAATTGATCTTGAGGCCTGACATTAACTCGAAGCCTCGAAGTACCGCCTTCAAACTCCACAGGTTTTGAAGATTACCATCTCCTAGAATGATCGTGTCATCTGCGTAATGTAAAATATCCACACTGTTATTAACTCCATATTAGAAGCCTCTGTAGCTCCCTACTTCAACTGCCTTGTCCATAAGACGGGTTAATCCCTCCATTGCAACAACAAAGAGCAAAGGCGACAACGGGTCTCCTTGCCTCAAACCACGCTGAGCCTTAAAGTCAGAAGTGCTGCTCCCGTTTACCAGAACAGCCATCGAGCTTGTAAAGACACACTGCTCCATCCATCTCATCCATCTGTTTCCGAACCCCATTTTCACCATAACATATCTCAAATACTTCCAGCACACGCAATCATACGCTTTCTCGTAGTCAACCTTCAGAATCAAACAACTCTGCCCTTCCCTTTTTGCCAAATCTATGATCTCATTGACGACTAGCACTCCATCGAGAATATTTCTGCCGCTAATAAACGCTGTTTGTTTGCTAGATATCAAACTATCAACCACCACTTTCAGCCGTTTCGCAAGAACCTTCGACAATATTTTTTGCAGACTCCCAACAAGGCAGATAGGCCTGTATTCAGAGAGGGATTGAGGACTACTAACCTTAGGAACCAGCGTTAAGAAGGAAGAGGTACTTCCCTTTGTCAGAACCGGATTGAAGTGAAAATCAGAGAGAGATTTCATCAAGTCTTCCTTAACAGTTTCCCAGAAAAACTTGAAGAACTCCAACGTGTATCCGTCTGGCCCAGGAGTCTTATTCCCATCACAGTCCCACACAGCTTGCTTAACTTCGTCTTCTAAAAACGGTCTCTCCAGCTGGTCCGCCATATTTGCCTCTAGCCTCTTGAAATCTATACCACCCGGTATCGGTCTTTGGTCGCACGGTTCCTTAAACAAGTTCAAGAAGTGACTTTTGATATGTTGCTTCACACCCTCCACGCTTTCCACCAGACCCTCCTCAGTTTGGACAGAGGATAGACTTCGTCTTCTCGCTTTTCTCTTAAGGGAGCTATGGAAGAAACGCGTATTTTGATCTCCTTCTTTTAACCACAGCTGCCCGGATTTAACTCTAAGCATACTCTCCTTTGTTTCCAACAGCCTCCATATGTTGTCTGTAATAACTCTTCTCTCTTCAACTTTCTCTTCCACTTCACCTCCTGCGTTTGAGATAAGGGACTGGTCCAGATCGAATTGGATATCAATGTTTTCGTCAACTTTCAGGTCTATCCAACCGAAGACCTCTCTGTTCCACTCCTCGAGCCTCGCTTTTAGATTCCTTAATTTCTCATTCAAGCAATAATCGCCTCTACCCCTGACTGTCATTAAACCCCACTCCCTTATGACAAAGCTCTCGAACTCACCGTGTTTAAGCCAACTGTTATTGAACCTAAACGGCTTTGGCCCCCAGTCTTTAACTCCCCCTTTCAGCCACACTGGACAATGATCGGACAGATCTCTCTTCCCCACCATCTGGTTAACCAAACGCCAATCATTCACCAGTTTGTCGGATATCAAAAATCTGTCTAGTCTGCTCATCGCTTTCCCGTTGCCACTAAACCAAGTGAATCTGTTTCCCACACAAGGAAGATCAACCAGATTCATCTTTCCCACAAAATTATTAAAATCAGCCATGTCCCTTCTATTTATCTCTGCAGTTTTCCCAATTCTCTCGTCCACATCTGCGACTGTGTTGAAGTCTCCACCTATACACCATTCCTCCCCTATATCCAACTCTTTCCTCCTCTCTAAACATCTCCACGTCTCTCTTCTACTTCTTGCATTACAAGATGCATAGACATTAACGAAATTTGTACTCACCCCCTGAACCGTTGCTTTGACACCCACGAATCCCGGACCCCTGAAACTCAGAACCGGAACAAGGGCTTCAGGCCTCCACAGAATTACCAGTCCTCCAGAAGCACCTTGAGAATCGGTATTCGTCCACCCCACCTCTTTTGCGCCCCACATTTCTTCTGCCATTAGAGCATTAATCTCCTGAAGCTTCGTTTCCTGTATGAAACAGACGTCCACTTTCCCAGATTGGTTTAAATAGCCAATCCTTTTTCTCTTGATGATACTTCCCCCTCCTCGGATATTCAGAGAAACTACAATCATCACAAACTACTCAATTGCGCCTTCGTCTTCTCAAACCCTTGTTTATCTCTAGCCTCCATGTCTTCTATATGATTCTGCATAACTCCTTCTTCACCCACACACACCAGACCCATGTTCACTAAGGAATCCTTCAGAAATTTTCCCACGTTTGATTCTTCATGATACCTGGCATTACATAGAAGAATGTCTGAATCCGTCATCGACTCGCAGCATAACACCGAACCCCCAGAGTAATTTTCTTCGTCATCTGCTTCCTTTGGGTCTTCTAGTCTTCTTGCTAGGAGTTTGGGCCGGAATTTAGGGTTCAGACAAGCAAAGTAAGGTTGACTTACCTCCACCTGTTTCCCCAGATCCTCTAACTCTTTTCTCTTTCTTTGTTTGGGCTTTGCCTTCTTGGACCGTAGGCATTCCTCGTCAAAAGAAAGGAAACCACCTCTTGGGCCCTTGTTTTGTGGCCCATTAAGCAGATCCATTCTGTTTTGACTTCTCACCAAAGTTTGAATCACCTTTTCGTTTTCGTACCTAGTACTGACACCCTTCATTAACGCTGCCACCTTTACCTCCTTTCCTTTCCCTACTCCACCAGAGTCCAAGGATATCCTTTGAGAGGTCACCATCACACCTTTTGCCTTATCGACGGCAGTCTCAGGCTTTTCTTGACTGTTCACTTCCTCGAGACACTCACCGCGTATCTGCTCCTCCGTCTCCAGTCCTTTTGCCGGAAAACCGTTGGTTTCCGCCCCTTCGTTCGTTTCAGGCACATATTCATCGCAGCCCTCGTCTTCTTTATCCTCTATTCCACCTTCAGATCCTTCTACTGAGGATTCATCAGGGATTTCAAACTCTGAAATAGATTTCCTGGAAGTGTGGTCTCCAACACTAAAGGTTTCCTCCACCAGAAGTAACAGAAAAACTTTTCCCTTAATCTGAACCTTTAACTCTTCTTGAATCAACGTAGGACGGTCAGTCCTTGTCTTCAATCTTGCTACGTCCATCCGCAATGCAGATGCTGTTGAAACGTCCTCATGTATGAGATAGCCCACCTGATCAGAGATAAACCCAAAGAACTCTTTATTCCATGCTACACTTGGAACTCCAAACACTTTAAGCCACGTTATTCTTTCTCCATCAATGTCATCTGGTTTCCACTTCCTAACCTCCTTGAACCACACATCCAACCACGCTGATTCTTCTACCACCATAGCCTCTAAGGCACCTTCCTCCACATCCTCCAATATACACATATTAGCTCCTAAGGGTATCACTTTGATGGTGAAATATCCTTCATTATAGAACGGATCTTGCATGGTATATGTCGACCCTGGGGTTCTGACAACACCCACATAACATCTCTCCAGCCTCTGAACTTGATTCCGGTCCACCTTGAAATCCAAACATTTAGTAGACGCTTCACCCTTAGTTACCTCTGCGTATGTTGCTCCTGCATTGAACCTCTCACTGCCTGCCTTCCCATTAAATTTACTTCTGTCACAAAGTATTACGGGGAGACCTCCTTCAGCATCCCCTTGACGCCTACTCACACCCCCCCTTCGAGCTAAAGACCCTCTCCCAAACTTGGGAATGTTTGCAAATATCTTCTTCCCATCAAGGAACAGGTTATCCAACTTCGTTTCCAACATTTTCTCGTCCGCAACATTGAAAAACCTCACGAAGCCATACCTCTTTCCCCTTAATGTTCGCTTATTCGGAATATATACCTCGTCGATGTCTCCTAAATCCTTAAACTCGTGATACAGATCCCTTGCTTCCCAACAATCCGCAAACTCTGTCACGAAGAAAGTTGATGTTTTCCGGTCACCTTCGTCTCCTCTCGCCTCTCCAGTCTTCTTCCAGCTACCCCCGTTCTTCTTCCAGCTTCCAGGCTTCACCCCGTTCTTCCTCCTTCCTCCGACTTCCGTCCACCCGCCTCTAAGATTCTTAACCATTGTCGTTTAGCACTATGATATCTAGATACCTTCACTACAAACCAGAGATCGTCACCGGAACCAAGGCCCCTAACCCTAAGGTTAGGAGTTTAAGCCGAAGATTCTAGTTTGATAACTAGTTCACAGAAGTATCAGAGCTCCCACAAGCATCAATAATTGAATAGACTAAATTTGAAAACTGTGCTTCCCAACATTGTTAGGACTGGTTTTTCTGCTGGATTAAAAATTAAATCAACCAAATTTCTTACCTACTAGACTACCTTCAACAACAACATCCTAACATCGCTCCACTCATAGATGATTACCAAACTTTGAGTTGATAAACATGGACGCGTAGCATCACCACTATATATGTATGTGTGTGCGCTGTGTGAACAAACGCTTCAACACTAAATAAATTGTGTTTTCATATATAAAATTAAGGAGTGGATGATAATTTCAAAAGTAACAAACTTTTAGATTAATTGTATATTATACAGTAGACAAAACAAAATAAAAATATATATAAAAAATATAGATTATAAATAACAAAAATTTAACAAAATTGTAAGCGATTTTATTTGGTTTTATAATTTTAATTATTTGATTTGTCAGATTTTTGTTTTAGATTAATGCATTTGGTTTTGTTTTTGTTTTCATAAAGATGGTTCACATCTCTTCTCCTAACTTAACTAGAAATTATGAATTTGAATCTAGTTTTTATATAGATTCAAAAGTATTAAAAAATTTCAAACAGAATTTTACCATCAATTATACTTTAATAGCTTCTAGATAATATCTAACTGGTAAAAAGATATATTTAATCTATTCCAAATAGAAGTTAATAATGAAAAAAATATTTAATCTATCAGTAAGGTAAGTTGTTAGCCAGTAATTAATGTTATGTTCTACTCTAATAATATTTTATTAACTGTTTTCTATTTACAGATTGTTTACCATATTTCTTTATGATCATTTCAATAAATATTCTCTTTTAACAATAAAATATATAAATTCAAACCTAATTTTATAAAAACAGATACGTGTCACTTTGTCACCTTAATCTTAAATGAATGTTAATATAGAAAAATACATTCACATACAAATCTTAATTGAATGTAAATATAGAAAAAATACATTCACATACAAATTTCATTCCTATTATATGAATTCAAAAGAACCTTACCTATTATATGAATTCAAATATTTGGAAAGTAGTTAATTTTAAAACAAAATTCTTATTTTAACGACCTTACCTATTATATGAATTGATTATTATTTTTCAGCCAAAAGATTTTATGTTGAAAAACAAAAGATTTGTTTTTGCAGTGACAGTATTATTATTATATATATATGAACTCTAACATAACTTTTATTATCACACACATCTTGCATTTATTTGTTACTCTTTTTCTTTAGCTATTTTTTGTAGTCTTCATATATTTTTCATCTTTCAATTTTTTCATTCCTAGAAAATATGGCAGTCTCTCAAGAAGACATTGCTTATGAGATATTTTCTTGGTTACCCGCAAAAATCATTTTTAAATTTAAATTAACTTGCAGTTCATTTTCTAAATTTCCAGAAGAATCTCCTTTCAAAACAAAGCAATCTTGTAATTTGTTAGGGATGAGTGATGCGTGTTTCTTCCTCCAACATGATCAAATAAGTCAGAGATATCAAAAAAGGATTGAGTTGCACCATTTACCTAAAGAGCAACAACTTTCTGGTGTTCCTAACAATGTTTTAACGTTCCTATCAAACTCAGCTTGTATTCTAGCTTCTAGTAATGGTTTGCTTCTTTGTCATACCATTAATGAAGATCCAATTGAATTGTTTATTTGCAATCCAATTACAAAGTCTTGCTTTTTCATTCCTTCTCCTGAGTCATTTAGAAAAATCCATAACTTTTCTACTGTAAATGTCATGTTAGATTGTTCTAACAGCTCTTCTTCTGATGACTATTTCATACTTCTTTTAGAAAACACAGAAGAATGGTCACCAACTAGTTATGCATGCAATATATATCATGGAAAAGAAGGCGTGTGGAAATCAATGGAAAACAACTTTTTAAGTGGTGGTAGGAATATGAAATTTGACATGCCGGTGTTTTACAATGGAGCCGTTCACTTCATCTCACATTGCTCGGATTACTTTATGAGATCGAGTCCTTTTTATAAGCCTTACATAGTGTCTTATAATTTTGAAAAAGGAACTTCAACTATTCTTGAATTGCCGAGGGAAGCTATAAAAGGTTTTCACATCGAGTGTGACATGGGCATATTTAATTGGGGTAAAGTGACAAGTTTCAATAGTTCTATTTGTTTAGTGAAATTAAAAAAGTCTGTTTTTTCCATTTGGATTTTAAAAGATTACAACTCATGTTCATGGAAAAAGATTTTGAAGGTGAGAGCGAATGCATTGGGGTTAGAAGAGAAAGATGCTCATGTTACCGGATTTACTGTCATGAACGGCAATATTTTAATTTTTTCTACTGAACACAAGATTTATAGTTGTGGTTTGGATGAAGAAACATTCATGATTGTTGAAGAAATAGGCTCACACCATTGTAGATCCAATCCTCGTTTTCTTTCTTACTCAAACACTCTCCGTTCATGTGGGACTAATGATGAAACCATGCCTTGCTAGAAACAAATAATGTATGCTGCAAAGTTTAGTAGATTAGCAGTGTTTCTTGAGAAGTTGTAATATCTGAATTTCATTTAATAAAATTCAAGGCATTAGTTATTAATTTTGAAATTATTATAGTTACTGTCTTTGATACAATCTCTTAATAATATAGTTATACGACTTGTCAATGCAAGAGTAAATAGGAATTTGAAGACCAACAGTACTGTGGCCAAATAAAAAAATAAAATGTCATTAAGCATTTCTAAAAGGAAGAATATGATCACAACACATTGTTCATTAAGTTTATATAAAATCTTCTAAGTTAACATTTTAGTTTACGAAATTCATTTACTCAGCTTCATGGTTATTGCAACTCAGTCATCAGTTGATTGTTTGGAGAATGCTGAAGGTAATAAGAATGGATTTTGTCGTTCCCTAGTCATATGAGCACAAATACTGCATGATTAAAAAGATTCACTTCTCTTATCATTTCAAATACAATTTGTCGTAATTTTTCATATTTGAAGCTTCTATTATAAGATAATCTATATATACTCACATAGGTTGAATATAACATAAACAGAAATCTTTCTTCGCCGGTGGGAGAGATTACTTCTTTCTACGTTTCGGAATTCCCAGATTCTTACTGTGCGAAGGATCTCTTTGAGCTGTTCGGGTGTGTAGGGGATGCGGTGGAAGTATCAATATCTCCGAGGAAGAACAATAGGGGTAAACGTTTTGGTTTCGCGCGTTTCGCAGGCGTACAGGATGGGAGACTATTCGCGGTCAGGCTCGATAATATTCTGATAGCAGGGAGGAAGATCCACGCCAACCTTCCTCGTTTCATCAGGGGCAAGGTGGGAGGAGTCGCAGGGAGTTCTGGGGCTGTGGTTCAGAACCGTGGAGATGGAGGTGGGGGGCTAAAAGGAGGCAAGGAGGTGGCGGAGGGGAGTGGCAGAGTTGGATTGGGTGCTAGTAGGGGATCTAGGTCGTTCGCGACGGTGGTCAAGGGAGGTACGAGCGGTTGTGATGTTGCCGTTGAGGTGAACCCTATTCTCTGCTTCAAATCTAAAGTCGAAGATAAAGAGAGGCTTCTAAAAGCGTATGTTGGAAGAGTTCTTATTCCAGGTTCTGCCTTCGATATTCAAACTTATTTAGAGATGGAGGGTGTCTCCGCTGTTCGAGTTATTCCGTTGGGAGGAGATGCTTGTTTGTTGGAGGACAGGGAGCCGGGTTTCATTGAAGCATTGATTGCGGATGGTGAAACTTGGTGGCAATCTTGGTTCTCTGAGATTAAGAAGTGGGAGGAAGATATGGTGGGAGGGAGTAGAGAGGTATGGCTTAGAATTTTTGGCATTCCTGCACATGTGTGGAATTCGGAATTTTCCGTCTCTCTAGCGGAGGTGTGGGGGACTTTCATTTGCGTGGATGACAGGACATCGAAAGGAGAGGCCTTGGATGTTGCTAGAATTATTGTGAAGGTCAAGCTGAGTACCAAAATTTCTGACTCTGTTTCAGTTATTATTGATAACAAAAATTTCAATCTTGTGGTGAGAGAGGATGCTGTGGTTGTGTACACAAATAACGCTGAGAAGCCGCGCAACAGTGATCATGAGTCTTCTTCCGCCTCCTCTGACGGGAATTGGCAGGATGCTAACGGCGTTGATGAAGAGGAGTTTGGGACTGGGGAATCATCCGATTCTATACGGCAATTTTCCTCGTCTGAGAAGTTGAACCAGGTTCTGTCAAGGGGACAGTTTGACACGGTTTCGCGAGTGTCTGCTTCAGGCGGAGTTGGTGAGGCGGAAAACATTCAGAATGTTGCTTCAGTTCCAGATTTGGTGGATAGTGAACATTGTAGTCTCGCGGCTGGGAATTTTACAGGAGTGGGTAGTTTCGACGAGGCCATTTCTCAATTCCGCTCTGACTCTTCTTTGCAGGCAGTAGCACAGTCATTTTCTGGGTGGGTGGAAGCTGAGGGTCAGGTCTCGCTTCAGGCTGCGGTGAACTGTTCTCTTGCGGCGGATGATTCTGCTTTGATTAAAAAGCTGCGCCCAAGGAAGGTCAAAATGAGGTCTGTTAACCGAGGTGGTAGTGTTGGAAAGGCTGGAGGAAAAATGTTATGTTGTAGTGGTGGCAAGTGTCATACCCCAATTTTTGACCCGCATTTTATGTATCCATTCTCATTTCATATGAAAAAAAAAAATATGTATGCGTTCATTTTGCGTCTTTTATTAGAGTTTTTGATTTAATAGCATTTCCATTGATTTTTATTAACACTTTTAGATTTATAATTTTAATTCTTAATTCATTTTAGATTTAATTTGAATTTTGAATTAAAATTAATAAATCATTTTTTTATATTATTTTTGTTATTGGTTTGTATTTTTTCTTTTTGTTTTAATAGGTGCAATATTAAAAGGAAGGTGCAATTCAAATCAAGGCCCATGTGATTCAAGAGTGGTTCAAAGCCCATTATCAATTTCATGTTTGGTCCAAAGTTTGCATTTCTATGAAGCCAATAAGCCATTTTCGTTCAAGTTTGAGAGCCATGAAAATTGAGCTGGGTCCACACAAGCAAATAGCTATCACGCTTTTCTCAGCAAAAGATCACAATTGTTCATCAAAATACAGATCATATCATCTTCTAGAAACTCATATCAAACAAAAATAAACAGATATTTACAAGCTTCAAGTCACGCTTTTTCTTCACCACCTTGCCAGCTCACCACCCTTCACACGATTTAGCCCAGAATTCACACGTATTTCAGATACAAATTTCACCTATAAATAAACAAGCTCAGTAGCAGAAAAGGGGGAGGAGAAAAATGCAGAGTTACTCTGCCAAATTCAAATTCAAAACTCTCCTCCAAAACCTCCTCAACCTCTCTGCTTCACTGAACCTTAACAGAACCATACACTCAAAACTAATGAGAGGTTCAATTCATGAACTCTCTCTGAGTATTTATTGAAGCTAAATGCAATTTCTAGCCGCGGAAACCCAAAACCATAACTCTGCTTCATCATCTAATTCACCTCATAATCCAATCAAAACCTTCAATCCATCAATAAACCTGCAAAAGCACCGCAACATCACACTGAACAGCTTCTCATACTCATCACAAACCATACTAAAATCCAAATCGAAACCGATTTACTCACCATATGCAACCTTCACGCGTCCGATTCAGAAGCTTCAACAATCACAATCTCTAAATCGCAACAAACCTTCATAATCTTCAAACCACACCTCTCCAACAACTTCATCTAAACCGAAACCCATTCAATCCCATAAACCTCACTGAAACTCTATCAACAAACCGAACTCAGCCACGTTTGAATCATCTAAATTTGAACACGAACAAAGCCATTTTGAGGAGAGACAACATGAAACAAAGAAGCAGAGCGAATTAGATGAAGGAGGCGTAGAGAGGTTTGTTCGAGAGAGGTAGAAAAATCGTGGAAATAGAAACAGAGGTTTGAACTGATGGTATTGGAGTGGATTCCTATCGTTTGTTAGGGTTTATTTTGTTTTTGGGCTTAAAGTTCAAGTGTATTACTAAGGCCCGATCCGATATACCCTGTGCACCTCCGTTTTCAGCGAGCATACCCCTTCCTGGACTGACTTCATTTTGCCTTTGGGCCTGCCATTAAAGCCCATCGAATCTCTCTTGAGGCACCCCTATCCTTTTAATTTTACAATCCATTTTATTTGTTTTCTTTAATTTTTTCTTTATATACATATATTATTACTTTGAATATCAAAAATACCAAAAAGATATATTAGTATTAATTTTGTTTTTATTATTATATATCAAAAAAAATAGTTTTAAATTTCTTTTTGGTTTGATACTTGATGATCCATTTGGTGAGAGTTTGTGATTTAATTTTTCAATATATCTCTCTTCTCCTACTCCATTCTTGTTTTTCTTTGAATCACAAATTTAGAGGTCTAATTCCTCTTTAAATTCAATGGACTTAGGACGTTGATGGGATGAAAATCCTAATCCGCAATATTAAGTGATTGAACTTAAAGATGGAAGGAACTTTTAATGTGGTTCCATCTTTTATTTCTTCTTATTTTGGTCGATGAAAATCTTTAACATCATGAGAATTCTTTTGGATTCTAGATGAAGATGAGACCGCTACCTATTTTCTTTTCGTGCGGTATTGCTTTTGGAGAACGATCTACATATCGTTTTCTAGCATGCATTAGCACAAAGATTGTTGACGGGCCTCGTTGTAGGGTGACTTCTACATAAGTCACTTGGCGATCTGCTTAACATAGCGCAACATTTCGTGTCCCGAATAAAAAAGATCAAACATGGAAGAGAATTGTATGCGGTTGATTTATGACTTATGGAAATTTATCGTGTAGTCGCTATGATTTTATCAAGCTTCTGATAAGTTTCCATTGAATTTAAATCCGAGTACATCCTTCACTCACCATCGATCTTCATTACTAACTTTGATAACATACTTGACAAGTTTCAAGATGGTTATCTTTAACATCTAACAATTGACTTTAATTTCCGCACTTTTATTATATTGCTCTTTATATTTCTCGCTTTATTGCTTTATTTTATCATTTCATCATATTTACATTCCGCTATTTTCCCTTTGTCCATTTGGACGTTTATATTCCGCTATTTTCTCTTTGTCCACTTGGACATATGTTTATGTTTCCGCTATTTTCTCTTTGTCCACTGGGACCATACTTTACTTTTATGCTAAAACACTAATAAACAACAAAAATTTAAAAAACGCTTAAGGCTCTCTTTTGGACTATCGGTTACTATTCCTAGCATTTTGGAGATTCGGATTTATGGACTTAGTGCCTCTGGACCCTTATTCTGTTATTACTCTGTGATTGTTCTGTCTGTCTGGCATTGGATTGTTGTCTGTTTGTGTATGCAGGTATTTCCTTGAAAGCCCTTGATGGTTAATTCCAAGGCATTGAGATAAGGATTTTACCCGAAAACAGCCGTTACTCTGCCCGATTTTCGTCTGAATTTTAATGTGCTTAATGCAAAGTGGTGCTAAGATAATAAGTTCATCTGGATCCCGAAGTGTTAATGTGTTGGTATTGATATTCCAAAGGATGGGAAAACTACCTTGACTCTTAATGTCAAGTGTTGGCTTCTTATTTGGTTAGACCGTTTCTTTCCTTAGCTTTTATTTTATGCATTAGGTTAGCCTCTTCATCTCCTCCCACTTCTTAAATTTTCAAAGTCTCCTCTCTTTTTCTAAAAAACTTCTTATGTTTGAAATCCCTTTTAAAATCTTCTTTAAAACTATATTTAGCCCTTGTTGGTATTTTCTTTCAAAAGTAAGCCCGATTAATCATTGTCATTGATTGCGATACCCCATGATTTTAATATTGATTGACACGACAAAATCTTTTCCACGCGAGAGAGCTAGTGGCATACTTGTCGATTTTATCCGAGTTGGCGCCCTTCTCTCATTAGTGACGCAAAGAATTCGTTCGTTCTCATGTTTAAAATCAATGGCTGAGTATTCGCCCCGACGATGGTAAACGTGCTAATTCCTTTTAAAACGTTTTTCCCTTTTAAAAGCGGAACTACATTAGCTCTGACTTCTCCATTGCACCGAGGAGGTATGTAGGCACAAGACGTAATGTCTTGCCGAGCTTATTTTAAAAATCAAACAAACCGTTTCTTTTTGCACACAATATCTTTTAATTAACACAGATTTTCAAAAAGGTTCTTGTGGAGTACCACAGATATGAGGGGTGTTTAAAACCTTCCCCTCGTATAATCAACACCCATACCTAAGATCTCTTTCTTTTTTAAAAACAAAGTTTGGGTTTTTTCGTTCTTTTCCCATTTCCTTTGGAAACAATAAAGCGCGGTGGCGACTTTCACTAAAATATTGAGTCGAGTCAATTTATGGCTTAGATCTCAGATTTTCCCCGCTACAGAAAAATGGCGACTTCACTGGGGATACTGATCAAATTATTGGTGTATCTTTGTGTGTTAAGCCTATTTCTGTTTATCTGTGTATATTATTATCTGTATATATTATTGTGTGCCTTGCCTGTTTTGTTTGTTCTTTTTATTTTGGTGCCTGGTGGTTTCTCTGTGTGAGATAAGTCCTATACCCGGACTTGAGTGTACATTAAGATAGGCGGTTGGTATAGTCATTTTGGCTTATGTGGAGTTATTCCTTCGTGAGTTGACTTGAGATCCACCACTCAGTGGAGGATGGCTTGGCTAAAGGTGATAGTGTTGAACGAGTCAGTCGTGAAAGCATTGTTACGTTTGGTTGGGTCTGTAAAGCTGAGGACCTTAGAACCCCTTAACCCATCTTAGCCTTTTAGGACGTAGTGCGGAGACTAGTTGGGTGAAGTCCCAATTGGTTGTCACGCGATACTACACTCGGGCGAGTTTCTCTTTAGAATATTGTTGGTTGGTGAGTAAGTCACTTAAGCCGATAATATTCTCGAGATGGAATGCAGACCTCGGGAACTTTTAGAACCCGTTCTACAGGTACAAAACACCTTAGTACACACCTTGTGGTTGGGGTAATCCATGGCTCCATGCTCGTGACGTCGAACTTTTGAACCTTGCTTGTGTGATCTTTGTGTGATCTTGTGTGTGACCTTGATTGTGGTTGATGCATAAACCATGCATTCATGCATCCATGAAAATTCTTTTTCTTTTGGTTTTCAAGGAACTTAGAGGTATTTCCTTGTAAAAATTATAAGTTTCATCAAACTCAATGGATCTCGGGTGTTGATGGGGTGAAAACTCTAATCCACCAAAATGGATGATTGATTTTTGATGATAACTTGATCGATACTTTGATCCAATGCTTGAGTGTTTACAATTTAATATCTTAAGTTCCTTGAAACTCAAAATAAATAAAAAAACAAAAAAAAAACAAATCATTTGCATTGCATATCATGCATCATTCTGCATTGGGTCTTGTTTTCTGAGATTTTTCCAGAGTCTTTTTTCCTTTATCCTGGTATCATCAGTATGACACTCGTGCTAAGAAGAGACAGAAAATATTAAGCAAGAGATCTATGAACTCCGCAAAGAGGTGATTATTTCAAAGGCTGGTATCGAGCATCTGATTGCTCTGGTTGAGGCTTTAGTTCTTCAAGTCAATCCTCCTATGAAGGAAGAAAGGATGCCAAAGGGTGCTCTTGGACATGATTTGGAAGGTTGCTTTGCTTTGAAAGTTGAAGTTCAGAAGTTGGTCATAAACAGTATCTTGTCATTTGAAGACGTTGGTCTTAATGTTCAAGCCAATCTCTCGCCAAAGCATGAATGAATCTCTATTGATGGTAGCCCTGAAGTTTGAAAGATGTTTCCTTCAGCACAAGTCCAGATGGAGAGAATCTTCTCAGTTATTAGTATTCTTACTGATTTTCATTTGTAATATTTCTTGTTTTTCAATGCACTGTTTGCATGTAGGAACTTGTTTGTTTTTGAATGCTAATGTTAATACAATGAATATGTTTGTCTTGAAGTAATCCATTCGTTTCACTCATGTTTATTTGTTTTTATGCATTATGATACCAATTGCTTTTGCCAAACTCTCGCTTAGGCAGAGATTGGAGGGAGGATGATGATCTGAAAACACAAATTTTTTGGTTGTATGCTTTTGAATAAAACCCTGCTGATGATGTACAGGCATTGTTTCAAATTCCCAAACACCGGAGATATAAGGAAGATAATCCCTTGATAACCCCTTTGAGCCTTGGAGTAGGAGTTTCTTTTCTAAACGAAAAAACCCTAATTTTTCAACCTGGGGCAGGGTAGTCTTCAGTTAATTTGACCAAGTGTTCATATTTCAAAAAGGATTTGTGCATCCAAGGGTCGAATACGTCATATCCACATCAAAGGTTGGATTATGTGAAACCACAATGGTTATCCTTCGCGTATCAAAAGGCGTGAAAATGTGAAACCACAATGGTTATCCTTCATCCGCCAAGGAACGAGGCAGTCACAACCCTCTCAAGAAGTTAAGACAAAGTCAATGTCACACGATTTGTTCAAATCAAAAGAATAAAAAGGAAAAAAAAAAGAGAATAAAAAAAAGAAAAAAGAAAAAAGAAGAAAGCTCGCTAAGTCAAAAACTTGAAAATAAATGACTTAGGCAAAAGTTAGAGCATCCCGCTGGACGACCAATTCAAAAGAATCAGTCCAGGCAAAAGTTAGGGAAAATAAAAGGAAAGTGAAAATGAAAAGAAAGGACTACAAAACAGAAGTCCTCAGCAAAGAACAAATCTGTGTGAATGCAAATACGAAGACAAGAAGGGTGACTGCTATTCCAAGAAAGCTTCATTGGATCCTTAATAGCACAAAATCCTTTTGAGAGATGAACACTCATGTTGAGTTAACTGAATATAGGACTGGAGAACATCACGAAGTTGGGGTGGGCTAAATAAACTTTGAGCCTAAAAATCTTTTTTTCTGAAAACCGCGAACCAGACCACGATACAACCCTCAAAAGTCCTAATTGAAGCAGGGTTTATTTTGAAAGCATACTTAAAACAAGAAAGCGTTCCTGACTCCTATAGGTTATGCTGAAAACTTGTGTTGGTATCATAGGCATACAAAAATCAATGTCATTCCTTAACCAGTGATTCATTCACAAGGTTTTACGATATCTTTTAAATAAAACTTCAAGACTTACATAATTGTTGCATTTTGATTATCATTCTCAAAATAAACATTTTTATGCTTGTAAATACTTGTTTGACAATCAGGAAGCTTACATCTGATCATCAGTAGAAAACTAAAACATTGCCAGGGGCATGTTGTTTTCCCAATATAATGCTTTTACAAGTCTGATTACTCATATGGGGCAAAGATTGAAGACTCTGTTGACCAATCAAATGTGACAAGTACAGTCAATCTGGGGCAGTTACGTCGAGATTCGACAAATCTCTCCAAGAATCTGTTGATCTGGGGCAGATTATTCCAAGTCTTTATGATTCCAAGGATATCTATGAATCCTCTTCAAGCAAGTTCCTCTCATAGACTATGTAGTATGGGGCTCGTTGTGAATTAAAAATTACCAAGATCACCTCATTAGCTTGAAGTACAAAGGTCGTTGTGATGATCAATCCAGAGTTAATTTCTTTTACTATGATGATAACTTCTTATTTCTCCTGCAAGTTCATAATGGTGATTTTCTCCAAGGAAACTTTCTCTGATCCCCCATATTAGAGTTTGCAAGGATGTGTTGTTCTATCCCTTTTGGTAGAAATTGATGATATGGTATCCCTCTTAGAGGTTGATAGTTCCCAAAGAGTTTGCTTGGTGTGCATCTCCAATAAGTTTTCCCTCAGTGCGGAGTTCGCGTTGTTATCCTTTCAGTGGATTTATGGATATTTGAAGTTTGAATTTGAATTTTCCCCTTAGTCAGTAGCTTTCTCTTGAGCCTTATAGCAGGATTTTGTTCCTCCAACGACCTCGGTTTATCTACAATTGAATCCTCAGCCGTGTTCCTAGCATGGGTCTTCAGAAGAATGTCTTTTGATATCTCCAACTTTTTGAGATTCACCAAGTGTCTGTTGTATTGTGATGTCTTGTCACTTCCTAGTATTTTTGTATTTGTTTTGTCAGCATATACATGACATTCATTCATTCATTCATACATACAACATGCATAAAAAAATTAAAAAGAAAAATATATTCATATCCATTTTGCATTTCTTAATGTTTTGATTCATTATCTTTGATTCCTCAAAATACATGATCTCTTTCCATTAGAGTGTCTACCTTAAGCAGAAAGTGTTTATCCTTTCTAATTCCCCACAGAGTTTGTTCCTCGTGGAAGAATTTTGCTTCAGTGTTCCTCCTCAGCTCATTTGTCAGGATGGAACTAATCCCCATTTGAGTTCATTCCTCATTTGCCAGAGTCTTGTTTGGCCGTTTCTATCCGGTTTATTCGTGGAGTTGAACTTTGATCTCTTGAAGTACTATGTTGGAACCTCTCTAGGATAAGAAACCTAGATCGAGAAGGCATTTATTTTGCACCTCTTGAGGATTTTGTTTTCCTTAACAATGGAGAATCTGTTTATGATTGATATCAGATATTGAAATACTTATTTTTTCATCAGTGTTGGAATTTGTGCTTGAAAGCAAGGGGCAGGTTTTGACTTTGAGCAACTTATGTTATCCCCATCATGTTTTGGTTGACAACAAATGGAAACCTCTTTATTTGAGAAAGTTTGTATGTCTTCACGTACCAATCTTATCTTCAAAGCAAGTGATAATCTCTCAGGCTTTATGAACTTCTTGATTCAAAATGGAAGAAGCTCAGCAAATGGTAAGTCGCTTCATTATAAGTGACAGTTTGCATTCAAGTGGAAGAAGCTCAACAAATGGTAAGTCGCTTCATTATAAGTGACAGTTTGTATCCAAATGGAAGAAGCTCAGCAAATGGTAAGTCCCTTCATCAGAAGTGACAGTTTGCATCCAGTTCCTTTTCTCAAGCCACGTTGTAACACCCCAAATCTACCCAACGAATATTTAATAAAATCAGAGTGCGGAAATTCAACATACAATTGGGATGTCACATTCAACGTAAAACAACAAACAACTTAATCACATATATCATAGATACATAGCACATAACTCGGATGAACCGATAAAACCTGTTTACTCTTTTAAAAAATAAAAACAACTTTTATTAATAATAATAATATCAATTATTCAACTTCACTTTGCATAATATTTTTATTAAACTAAAACAACTTCACCAACATCATATTACTTCATAAATTCCACTTAAAAGTTAACAACTTATAGTTATAACAACAATTAAAAGACAATCGTTCATCCCCCCGAGTGCTACGTATCAGAGCAAGACCCAACTCGAACTAACAGCAACTAAAGACTTCATAAAATCACTTCAAAACTTCCACCGCTATCTTGAGTACCTGTCCGTTTCCCACGGTAAGGGAAACATCATTCAGAAGGGGTGAGATATCCAACAATATAAACAAGTGTATGATAAATAATATATTAGGATTAAATCATACAAAGTTATCACTTCACAGTCATAAAACTATAAATCACTTCACATCGCAAAAATCAACTCATGTCACTTCAAATGAGACACAACTGTGCATATGCATGTGGTACCCAGGGCTTCAGCCCCCATCGCCAATTGCCAGTTAAACAGAGGCATCAAGGCATAAGCCTTCGTCGCTAATTTGCCAATCCAGGCCTTCGCCAAAATATGCAATGTATGCAACTCGATAATGCACATCACACAACATACAACAAAAACAACAAATCCTCGTCGCCAGGCATAAGCCTATATCAACAATTCATTTACCAATAATTAGTGGTAAATATCGTCACTAAAACATCCTGCAACTTCGCATAAAACAACAAAATATAGCAACATACACATCACTGATAAATCCCAAAGAAAATAGCAGCCCATCGTATTCAACATAATGCACGAAACAACTAATATACAACAACGTCATAATAATTTCATACTCATTCAACACTCTAACAAAATATTTTTATTAACTTATTCTATACTCTTAACTCGCGAACATTTTTAATAATTAATAATTATAACTCGACAGAGTTTCCAAGAACTCTAAATAATTCTATAATAATCTCTACAACTCTAAAGTGCCAAAAAAAATACTCTACTGACAACATCTAGCAATTTTCTGCAACTAATTCCTCAATAATAATAATTATAAACCCTAGGTTAATTTTCCACCACCATTGATTGAACTTTTATAACCTTATTCACTGACGTCAATCAATTTCAACATTCAACAATACAATCACAACACACGAAACAGAGGCAATCATACAACCATAACCCCCACATATCATTCATCATAATCCTGTTTATAGAGCTAGAACCCCACCCTTACCTTGGATATGAGATTTCTCTACTCTCCCGGTTGCCATAGCTTATGCCGCCGCTTCCATCTTTTCTCCGAAAATCTTTTCTAACAACGTGCAGAGACGCAACAAAAACCTGTTCGGAAATCGCTTTGTCAGACGGACTTAAAATCATCAAAACGAAAATCGCTCCGGTCAGAAGTTACCTCTACGAGTCTGGAACGTTGTGTCCAAGAACCGCGACGATCCAACGGTTGGATTGGGAGAAACTTCCGTTTTACTAAGGTGTCTCACTGCAGAAACTTGCTGCAAAAATTGGACTTCCTCTAGCTTTTCTCTTCCGCCATGGCTCTCTTCTTCACCTCTCCTCCAAACCCTATTCCTCTTTGTGTTATGATAGTTCTTCCTTCTTCCAATTCTAAATCCAACATAATTGGGCCTAAGTTACATACCCCCTCCTTACTTCACAACAACTCAAATTAAATCCAAAGTTATTTTTAAGCTCATTAATAAAATAACACTTCAACTTTATTTCACCAAATTAATCCGATTAATTATCATGCCAACTTAATAAAATAATTCCGACTTCGTCGATAAAATTCGAATTAAATACAAATAGTCCAATATTAATAATAATATTATTTCTTCAACGAAATCAACTTTATTAATTCTCCGACTAACCGAATAAAATCCAACTTTAACTTAATAATCCAAATACGCTTCCCAAAATAATACCGACAATTCCGATTGATCCTCGAACTTCGATTAAATCCAATGATTAAATTCTTAAATAATTTAATTAACTAATTAATTAAATTCGGGGCGTTACACACGTCCTTGATTAAAGAAGAAGTTGATCCCTATTCTTAGCGGCAGCTTATTATTCTCAGCAGCTTATCGTCAACTATTGAGGCGGTAATTCAATCTTCTTCTACCTTCAACTATTGAGTTGGTAGCATATCGTCAACTATTGAGGCGGTAATTCAATTTTCTTCTACCTTCAACTATTGAGTAGGTAGCTTATCGTCAACTATTGAGGCGGTAATTCAATTTTCTTCTACCTTCAACTATTGAGTTGGTAGCATATCGTCAACTATTGAGGCGGTAATTCAATTTTCTTCTACCTTCAACTATTGAGTTGGTAGCATATCGTCAACTATTGAGGCGGTAATTCAATTTTCTTCTACCTTCAACTATTGAGTTGGTAGCATATCGTCAACTATTGAGGCGGTAATTCAATTTTCTTCTACCTTCAACTATTGAGTTGGTAGCATATCGTCAACTATTGAGGCGGTAATTCAATCTTCTTCTACCTTCAACTATTGAGTTGGTAGCTTATCGTCAACTATTGAGGCGGTAATTCGATTGTTCTCTACCTTCAACTATTGAGTTGGTAGCTTACCTTCAACCTTTGAGTCGATAATTTGGGTTGCTTCTACCTTCAACTATTGAGTTAGTAGTTTATCATCAACTATTGAGTCGGTGTATCCTTTGTCTACCTTCAGTAAAAGCTGGTAGTTCACCTTCAGTAAAAGTTTGTGTATTCTTTCATCTCCAGCGAAAGATGATGCTTTAACCTTTTTGGTGCGGAATATTTTCCCCAATGAAGTTTCTTTTCCCTGCAAAATCTCGTTCCCCCAGTGGAGTCTATCTTTTCTTCTCCCCGGTGGTGTCTTGTTTCCCTCTCGTGGAAATCATATGCATTCATAATCATAATCATTGCATGGCATCGTTGGGCCAAAAATTGCGTATTTTGTATTTAAGTCTCTTCAATCACGTCGAGACGAAGATTTCAATCTTCATATCTCCGGATAGAAGAAACTTAAATAGGGGCATCTGTCATACCCCAATTTTTGACCCGCATTTTATGTATCCATTCTCATTTCATATGAAAAATAAAAAAATATGTATGCGTTCATTTTGCGTCTTTTATTAGAGTTTTTGATTTAATAGCATTTCCATTGATTTTTATTAACACTTTTAGATTTATAATTTTAATTCTTAATTCATTTTAGATTTAATTTGAATTTTGAATTAAAATTAATAAATCATTTTTTTATATTATTTTTGTTATTGGTTTGTATTTTTTCTTTTTGTTTTAATAGGTGCAATATTAAAAGAAAGGTGCAATTCAAATCAAGGCCCATGTGATTCAAGAGTGGTTCAAAGCCCATTATCAATTTCATGTTTGGTCCAAAGTTTGCATTTCTATGAAGCCAATAAGCCATTTTCGTTCAAGTTTGAGAGCCATGAAAATTGAGCTGGGTCCACACAAGCAAATAGCTATCACGCTTTTCTCAGCAAAAGATCACAATTGTTCATCAAAATACAGATCATATCATCTTCTAGAAACTCATATCAAACAAAAATAAACAGATATTTACAAGCTTCAAGTCACGCTTTTTCTTCACCACCTTGCCAGCTCACCACCCTTCACACGATTTAGCCCAGAATTCACACGTATTTCAGATACAAATTTCACCTATAAATAAACAAGCTCAGTAGCAGAAAAGGGGGAGGAGAAAAATGCAGAGTTACTCTGCCAAATTCAAATTCAAAACTCTCCTCCAAAACCTCCTCAACCTCTCTGCTTCACTGAACCTTAACAGAACCATACACTCAAAACTCATGAGAGGTTCAATTCATGAACTCTCTCTGAGTATTTGTTGAAGCTAAATGCAATTTCTAGCCGCGGAAACCCAAAACCATAACTCTGCTTCATCATCTACTTCACCTCATAATCCAATCAAAACCTTCAATCCATCAATAAACCTGCAAAAGCACCGCAACATCACACTGAACAGCTTCTCATACTCATCACAAACCATACTAAAATCCAAATCGAAACCGATTTACTCACCATATGCAACCTTCACGCGTCCGATTCAGAAGATTCAACAATCACAATCTCTAAATCGCAACAAACCTTCATAATCTTCAAACTACACCTCTCCAACAACTTCATCTAAACAGAAACCCATTCAATCCCATAAACCTCACTGAAACTCTATCAACAAACCGAACTCAGCCACCTTTGAATCATCTAAATTTGAACACGAACAGAGCCATTTTGAGGAGAGACAACATGAAACAAAGAAGCAGAGCGAATTAGATGAAGGGGGCGCAGAGAGGTTTGTTCGAGAGAGGTAGAAAAATCGTGGAAATAGAAACAGAGGTTTGAACTGATGGTATTGGAGTGGATTCCTATCGTTTGTTAGGGTTTATTTTGTTTTTGGGCTTAAAGTTCAAGTGTATTACTGAGGCCCGATCCGATATACCCTGTGCACCTCCGTTTTCAGCGAGCATACCCCTTCCTGGACTGACTTCATTTTGCCTTTGGGCCTGCCATTAAAGCCCATCGAATCTCTCTTGAGGCACCCCTATCCTTTTAATTTTACAATCCATTTTATTTGTTTTATTTAATTTTTTCTTTATATACATATATTATTACTTTGAATATCAAAAATACCAAAAAGATATATTAGTATTAATTTTGTTTTTATTATTATATATCAAAAAAAATAGTTTTAAATTTCTTTTTGGCTTGATACTTGATGATCCATTTGGTGAGAGTTTGTGATTTAATTTTTCAACATATCTCTCTTCTCCTACTCCATTCTTATTTTTCTTTGAATCACAAATTTAGAGGTCTAATTCCTCTTTAAATTCAATGGACTTAGGGCGTTGATGGGATGAAAATCCTAATCCGCAATATTAAGTGATTGAACTTAAAGATGGAAGGAACTTTTAATGTGGTTCCATCTTTTATTTCTTCTTATTTTGGTCGATGAAAATCTTTAACATCATGAGAATTCTTTTGGATTCTAGATGAAGATGAGACCGCTACCTATTTTCTTTTCGTGCGGTATTGCTTTTGGAGAACGATCTACATATCGTTTTCTAGCATGCATTAGCACAAAGATTGTTGACCGGCCTCGTTGTAGGGTGACTTCTACATAAGTCACTTGGCGATCTGCTTAACATAGCGCAACATTTCGTGTCCCGAATAAAAAAGATCAAACATGGAAGAGAATTGTATGCGGTTGATTTATGACTTATGGAAATTTATCGTGTAGTCGCTATGATTTTATCAAGCTTCTGATAAGTTTCCATTGAATTTAAATCCGAGTACATCCTTCACTCACCATCGATCTTCATTACTAACTTTGATAACATACTTGACAAGTTTCAAGATGGTTATCTTTAACATCTAACAATTGACTTTAATTTCCGCACTTTTATTATATTGCTCTTTATATTTCTCGCTTTATTGATTTATTTTATCATTTCATCATATTTACATTCCGCTATTTTCCCTTTGTCCATTTGGACGTTTATATTCCGCTATTTTCTCTTTGTCCACTTGGACATATGTTTATGTTTCCGCTATTTTCTCTTTGTCCACTGGGACCATACTTTACTTTTATGCTAAAACACTAATAAACAACAAAAATTTAAAAAACGCTTAAGGCTCTCTTTTGGACTATCGGTTACTATCCCTAGCATTTTGGAGATTCAGATTTATGGACTTAGTGCCTCTGGACCCTTATTCTGTTATTACTCTGTGATTATTCTGTCTGTCTGGCATTGGATTGTTGTCTGTTTGTGTATGCAGGTATTTCCTTGAAAGCCCTTGATGGTTAATTCCAAGGCATTGAGATAAGGATTTTACCCGAAAACAGCTGTTACTCTGCCCGATTTTCGTCAGAATTTTAATGTGCTTAATGCAAAGTGGTGCTAAGATAATAAGTTCATCTGGATCCCGAAGTGTTAATGTGTTGGTATTGATATTCCAAAGGATGGGAAAACTACCTTGACTCTTAATGTCAAGTGTTGGCTTCTTATTTGGTTAGACCGTTTCTTTCCTTAGCTTTTATTTTATGCATTAGGTTAGCCTCTTCATCTCCTCCCACTTCTTAAATTTTCAAAGTCTCCTCTCTTTTTCTAAAAAACTTCTTATGTTTGAAATCCCTTTTAAAATCTTCTTTAAAACTATATTTAGCCCTTGTTGGTATTTTCTTTCAAAAGTAAGCCCGATTAATCATTGTCATTGATTGCGAAACCCCACGATTTTAATATTGATTGACACGACGAAATCTTTTCCACGCGAGAGAGCTAGTGGCATACTTGTCGATTTTATCCGAGTTGGCGCCCTTCTCTCATTAGTGACGCAAAGAATTCGTTCGTTCTCATGTTTAAAATCAATGGCTGAGTATTCGCCCCGACGATGGTAAACGTGCTAATTCCTTTTAAAACGTTTTTCCCTTTTAAAAGCGGAACTACATTAGCTCTGACTTCTCCATTGCACCGAGGAGGTATGTAGGAACAAGACGTAATATCTTGCCGAGCTTATTTTAAAAATCAAACAAACCGTTTCTTTTTGCACACAATATCTTTTAATTAACACAGATTTTCAAAAAGGTTCCTGTGGAGTACCACAGATATGAGGGGTGCTTAAAACCTTCCCCTCGTATAATCAACACCCGTACCTAAGATCTCTTTCTGTTTTAAAAACAAAGTTTGGGTTTTTTCGTTCTTTTCCCATTTCCTTTGGAAACAATAAAGCGCGGTGGCGACTTTCACTGAAATATTGAGTCGAGTCAATTTATGGCTTAGATCTCAGATTTTCCCCGCTACAGCAAGAAGCATGGAAAGTCAAAAAACAGTAGCGGGAAGGGTATCAAAATAGGTTCTTTACTGGTGAATTTCAAATCTGGTTCGGGGAGTTTGGAAGGGTCTCAGTGTTCTGTTTTTTATGGGGATCACATCGAAGAATCCGACATAGTGAGAATCAATGGGCGTCAATGGAAATACTTGAAAAATGACTTTGGTGGGAACTTGTGGGATGCTATTGCGGCGTTGGGCGTGGTAGACGTGGAGGGGTGTGGAAATAAAATATGTTCCAAGCGTGATAATATAGAAGGCGATAGCGAGAATGGGGAAGGACGGAAGGAGCATTCTAATAGAGTCTCATGATCATTGGCTCTTTAAACATTAGAGGGGGATGAATTCTCTTAAGAGGAAGAGAATTAGTGTTATCATTAAGAAATCTAAGGCGGACATGTTCTTGATTCAAGAGACTAAGATTACTAGTATGGAGGATGGTTGGGCTAAAAGTTTTTGGAACTCTTCGGAGATTGGGTTTTCCTTTTCAAACTCTTTGGGTAGGTCGGGAGGCTTAATCACATTATGGGATAGAAATAAAGTGGAGGTTGTGAGTAGTTTTAAAGGTGATGGATACTTGGGCACTAAGGTGGAATGGAAGAATAGTTTCTATTACATTGTTAATATTTATTCTTCTTGTCTTTTGAGCAAAAAGAAGGAGTTGTGGAAGAAGCTTTTGGAGTTACAAGATGCCTTCAAAGATGGTGAGTGGATTTTGGGAGGGGACTTTAATGTCATTAAAAATTCTAGTGAAAGGAGAGAGAGGACGGTGGCGGTGAATCATGTTGAAATGGATCTTTTTTCGGAATTCATTGATGAAAGTCTTTTAGAGGACATCCCTTGCAAAGGCAAAAAGTTCTCTTGGTTTAGTGGGGATGGAAAATCCATGAGTCGTCTTGATCGCTTTCTTGTTTCTAGTAGTATTGTTTCTAAGTGGGGGGTGGTTGGTCAATTAATTGGTGATAGAGACATTTCGGATCATTGCCCGGTTTGGATTTTGAAAGATAATGCGGATTGGGGACCGAAGCCTTTTAGATTCAACAATGAGTGGTTCTCTCTTGATTCCTTCCTTCCTTTTGTGGAGAAAGAATGGAAAAGCATGAAGGTGGGAGGAAGAGGCGATTTCATTCTCAAGGAAAAACTCCGCTTACTAAAAGATAAATTAAGAAGGTGGAACAAAGAGGTTTTTGGGAAGATAGAATTGGATATGGAAGATGGAGTTCGGGACTTGAACATAGCCGACGAAAGGTTAGCTTCCTTTAATGATGCTTTTTTTGATGACAATCTAGCTTTGAGGAAGGAATCTAGTGCTACTTTTTGGAGGAATTTGCGGCTAAAAGAGAATATGCTTCTTCAAAAATCTAGAGTGAAATGGATTAAGGAGGGAGATTCTAATAGCGGTTTCTTTCATAAGATGATGAAACAAAGGAGAAGGATAAATCATTTAGGTCCCATTTTCACCCCGGATGGTGTGGCGGAGTCGGTTGAAGATGTCAAAGGTACGGTGTTTAGCTACTTTGAGCATAAATTTTTAGAAACGGAGGAGACTAGGCCGGTCCTGGATGGTATCTTTTTTAATTCTATCAACGGTATGGAAGTGGCGGATCTTGAGAAGCTTTTTCTAGAGCCCGAAATTAAGGAAGCGGTGTGGGAGTTGTAACAGCCCAATTTTTATTAGTATTTATTTTACTATTATTTATTTAATTAATTGGTGTGTTAATTATTTATTTAATTATTTGCTGTGTTAATTATTTATTTAATTATTATGTGATATAATGATTAATTTAATTAACTAACCTTGTGTGTAATTGTGTTTAATTGGTTAATTGAGATAAGTGAATTATATTAATTAATTTGGTGTGTATATTTGTGTCTATTTAATTATTGGTGTTATTTGATTTAGTAACTCACTACAAAAAATATGCTCTGCAGCGACGTGGTCACCACATCGCAACATGGAATATCACGTGGCAACAAAAAAGTAGCGACGTGAGTGAATACGTCGCAGGAGCCAAAGTGGCAACTTGTAGCGACGTGGAGACCACGTCAGAAAGTAGCGACGTGCGTCCCACGTCGCAACAGGGTTGCATGGGGAACATCTATCTGCACACACAGCAGGTGTGGCAGGTGTGGGATAGTGTGTTTGTTGACCAATGTAGGGACGTGTTTACCACATCGCTACATTAAATGCTTTTTTATTACGCTAGATTTGTTTTGTTTTATATATTTTATATAATTAATTAATATATAATAAAATATATATAATAAAATTTATATAATAAAATTTATATAATAAAATTTATAAAATAAAATTTATATAATAAAACCTATAAAATAAAATTTATATAATAAAATCTATAAAAACTAATTTATATAATAAATTTGTATAAAATAAATTCATATAATAAACATTATATAATAAATTCAATTAATTAAAACTAAAAATTTAAAATTAATATTTTAATGAATTAAAATGTAGAATATTTTACATAAAAATAAATTTAAAACAAATAAAATACAAAATGTTTTTAAGAGGCATCATCCGGAAAATAATTATCCGGATTAAAATCATCAGCCACCCCGTCATCCTCCGGCTCTTGAGGAGGAGCATTACTGTAATTTCCACCTCCTTGCATAAACCGTCTCATCTGCTCCTCCATCTCAGCTTGCTTCTTCATAATGTCCTCCATCTGTCGCGCATGCTGCTCCTCCATATCAGACTGCTTCTTCTGCATCATCTCGATCTGGGCTTCACTTTCGTGTCTCGCCAATTGCCTTACTAAAAATTAAAAATGAAAACTTTATAATATACCTAATAAATAAACATACTATATATATATATACATATATATATATATATATATATATATATATATATATATATATATATATATATATATATATATATATATATATATATATATATACTACAACAAATACAAACACAATATAACAAACACAATATAACAAATACAATATATACAAACACAATATATACTAGAATTTTATAACAAACACAATATATTTTCAACAAATACAATACCTATTAAACAAATTTTAAACAAATTAACATATATACCTATTAAATCTATTTAATATATACTATAATACACAAAAATAACTTACCTCTTCTTCAATCTACTCCTCCTTCTTCAATCTACAACCTTCTTCAATCTACTAATTAACCTATACAAAACAAAAATAAAAAATTAACAACAACATATATAATAAAATTATAAGAAAATAAACAAAATATCAAAATAATATTAACTACCTTTGAAATTGAATTGGGATTGAATTAACTTGGGAGAGAAAGGTTGGATTTTAGGAGTAGATGATTTTGGGAGAGAAATGGGTTTGGTTGCAGAGAAGAGAAGAGAAATGGGTTTGGTTGCAGTTCTGTTCGTGAATGGTGGAGGGGGGAAGTGAAATGGGTTGATTAATACATAATGTAGCGACGTGGAAGGCACATCTCTACTTGCCACGTGATATCCACGTCGCACCCTTCAACGGTCACTTACACACCTGCAAAGCTGCCAATAGGTCAGATCAAATTTCCCCCCATTTTGAATTATAAATGTAGCGACGTGACAATAACGTCACCACCAAATTTTACAAAAATTTGAATATTCCCCCCATTTGAACGTTATGGGGTGTGATGAATTAATTTATGTCATTAATGTAGCGACGTGCTACCAACGTCGCAACTGTTGTTCACAGCCCCCCATGTCTGACTCCCAACAACTTTAATACAGCAAAGTTATTTAATAATAAAATACAGGTGGCGATGTTGGTTTCACGTCGCAACTAACATTTATTAGCCACGTGGTTCACACGTCGCTAATTATGTCGCTGGATTAGAGTTTTTTTGTAGTGACTAAAATAAAAATAATAAATAGTATATAATTTATTGGGGCTTAATTATTGATGTTGGAAGTAAATAGGGAGGTGTTATATTTAGGCCCATATAGAATAGTTATAAAGGTGAGAATGAGGGAATGACATAAGTTCATATTCATTTCTCCTCATTTCTCATGGCTAGACAAGAAGAGGAAAGAAAAGAGGAAAAAGAGGAAGAAAGGGGAAGAAGAAGGAAGAAGAACTAGGGTTTGGAGGAGAAATTAAAGAGGTAAGGGGGAGAATCCTTATTATTATGGGTTAGTATAATTGGGTCAATGGGTAGATTAACATGATTTAGGAATTTTGTTATTCATTTATTTTTAGGTTTTGACATGTTTAGAGTGAAACCCCTAAATTCCCATGGTTCTATATGTTTTCTTTATGCTGTCTTACATCTACTGTTGCGGATATATATATACTTGTGGTGGAAAAGTAGTGTTTGTATTGATACTATGTTTTGTTTATTATATTGTAGCAATAAGATAGAAAATGAAATATATATATATTTTTCTCCTGTTCCTGTTCCGTAGCGCAAGAAACAAGTATAATATTAACTTATATTACTGTAGCGCACCAATAAGAATAAGTAGTGTCATGTTCTACTGTAGCGAGAAAACAAAAGAAAAGTATAATATAATTCAAACAATCCCATTAGATCGAATAGCGGAATTAAGCGGTATAATTACTTATCCGGAATTTGATGAAAATTTACGTGGTAGCTAAGTTTAATTAGTAGATTAACATGGTGATGTTATTTTGTTGAAATTGTGATTTTTACGAATCGACCGAAATTGTGTTTTATTTAAATATTCTTTATAAATAAATTTTAACAATTTAATAGAGTTGTCAATATAGTTATTAAAGTTGTCAATAGAGTTGTTAGAGTTGACAATAAAGTTGTTAGAGTTGTTTTGAATTGTTAAGAGTCATACTTTTGTTGTTTCGAGTAATTCTGACATGTTTAGAGTTGTCAGTGTATAATGTCGGTGTGTGCTTTTCATTGGAACTTTAACAATTCATATATTTTAAACCGTAACTCCGTTTGAGTTTCCGTTCAAGGCGTTAGAAAGCTAGCACGATATTCTTTTCAATAAAAATGGTCTTGAGCAATAGAATACTAGAAAGTGGAAATGTAATAGAAATAGAATTGAATTGAAATTAATATAGTGTGATTATTAATTGGTTGATTAAATTAATAGTTGAATTAATTTCAATGTGTTCAATTGATTAGCGTATAATTGGAATTGAATTGATTATTCGGTTTGTCAGTAATTACGGTATTTTGAGGATTTGTCCGTAATTGTGTTTTGTCTTGAATATGTATGTTGAGAAATATATATTTCCATGCCAATGATGTTGTGCTAATATTGATTCTCTGTGAGTAGTTGGTTAATATTAATTCTAATGATTAATTGCTTGATGTTGAAAGTGTGTGTTCATGTATAATTGGCAAAATGAGAATTAAAATGAGATAGTGTGGTTACTAGTGTTAATTAGATTGTGTGAATCGTAATTGATTAATTGGCCTCTTGTATGTGAATGATGTGTGTGTTGTGAATGTTGTGTACAATTGGTGGATAATTCATAGGGTTGAGTTATTGTGATATGCAGAAAGTTAAGATGGTAGAGATGATCTTAATTGCATATATTTGTAACATTGTACATACATTCATATCATAGTGTGCCTTGAAACACACGTGGATTTGCTTTGAAACACAAGCGGGCTTGGATTCTAGAGCGAATCGGAAGCCGTAAACTATATGTTTACAATTGGTGGACTTTGGTCTTGTCCGGATCGGAAGTGTGGCTTAGATTCTCGAGTTATGAATCGGAGGCCGGTGAAACTCAGAATTTCACATTGGTACCACATGCATAGTGTCACATGTTTCATTGAGTCACATTAGAGTTATGTGATAGTTGCTTATGTGCATTATGTTGTTATGATGTGTGCATGAATGTGATAATTGATTATGTGCATTATGTTGTTGTGATAAGTGTACGAGTGAACAATTGATTATGTGCATTGATGTTATGATGCTATGTGTATGAGTTTGGTAATTGATTATGTACACTTGGTGTTGTAGTGATAATTGTATTAGTTGATAATTGAGAAGGGGTGATGTTTGAATACGTAATTGGTTAAATGCGAGAATATGTGATAATTATGGCTATGTGTATAATTGAGAATATAGTATTGAGATATTATACTCTTATACTTGGTGTATGCTTAATATATGTGAATTATGATTAGTATTAATTTCATGATTAGGCAAGTGTAATGCATTCCTATAATTGTTGATTTAACCATTGTATCTCATTATACTTTCTTCATAATGGTTCGTATTCTCACCCTTCTGTTTTAATGTTGCCCTCGTTTGGCGACATGCAGGTTTGACGATTAGTAGCTGGCGTGTGATCTAGTCGGAGTTTCTTCCGAGTTGCTTGGTAATTAAGTAGCGAGTCAATGCTCTGGTCATGTAACACTGGGTAGCTTAGACGTTGAACTCATGTTCTCTTTGTTTATGCATTTTGTTATAACTTGCGAACATGTTTAATTAGTTACTTGTTGTTGAGAGGCCTTAAGCCAAATATTATGATCATGGTATGGGACATGTATCATTTATATGAAACACATGAGTATCACTTTCCGCTGTTAATGCATATTCTGGATGAATTATGATTATATGTAAGGTGTTATTTGAAATGACTAGGTGTATTGTATTTTGTGGATAAATGCTGTCGGTTTTAAAAGCTTTTCAATTTTTTTGAAAACGTCAATGTGACGCCCTTTGAGTTATATGCATGCTTATTCTCTGATTATATGCTTATTATTTTATGGGGTAAAAAGGGGTGTTACATTAGTGGTATCAGAGCCTGGTCGACCAGTTGGTCAAGGTTATTAATGTATTTTATCCCGTTGTATTAGATTTGTGTATCTGACACGATCGATATTGTTTTGTCTGTTTGGTCGTTGGATGTCTTAGGACAATGGCTGCAGGAAGGACTGTTAACATTAATGTTGAGGCAATGATGAGGTGGACTGGTGCGATTGGACAAGCGCCACAAGAGAGTGCCGGTTATGGAGGAAAGGATGAGTTTCGTGCTTTTGGAGATTTCCGAAGGTGCAACCCGCCGATCTTTGAAGGAGGGTATGGACCGGACGAAGCGCACGCATGGATGAGAGAAATTGAGAAGATCTTTCAAGTCGTGAGTTGTACTGATGTACAGAAGGTACAGTTTGGTACTCACATGCTGACAAAAGAAGCTGACGTTTGGTGGAGTAATACTATACGGAGATTTGAAATAGAAGGTATTGAAGTTACTTGGACTCTTTTCCGTGAGGCATTTTTGGGAAACTATTTTCCAGAAGATGTACGTGGAAAGAAAGAAGTGAGGTTTCTACAGTTGAAACGAGAAGGAGAACAGTTCCGTGAGAAATCGTATGATGACATGAGGGAACAATCTGGTCTTGGCAAGAAGCCAAGTGGGGGAGGAGCTTCTACTCTGATTAAGTGCTACAGGTGTGGCGAGACGGGTCACAAAACTGTTGATTGTGGAGTTGGTTCGAGTAGGATTTGCTACAGTTGTAGTGAGCAAGGACACAATTGTGCCATGTGCGATAAGCCAAAGAAGGATCAAGCGAAAGGAAAAGTGTTTGCGTTGTCTGGTGCTGAGACTACTTCTAAAGATAAGTTAATCTGAGGTACGTGCTTTATTATTGATAATGGTGCAACGCGTTATTTTATTCTTGGATTGTGCTATAAGATTGGATCATGTTTTATCTGTTATGCATGGAAGTGTAGTTATTGATACAACTGTTGTGGCTTTGTTTCTATTTCTTTACGTGTTTGAATTATCCGTTGAGCATCTTTGGTAGATATTTTGAGAATTCATTTAGGTTGTTTTCCGTTAGACCAAGTTGATGAATTTTGGTATGAATTGTTTGGAGTTGAATCAAGTGATTGTAACTTTAAGGGGGGATTGTGGATCTCGGTGTTGTAAGTGACTTCGAGTGTAAGTTCTGAAGGAACACTATTATAGTTTAGTAACGATGGTTTATGTTTCATTATGATTGTCGACTGTCTATTGACAAATTGAGGACCTAATCACCCTTAATCTATTGTTGATAGAAGACGAGATCGTATTGGACAAGATAGACTTGTCTTACTAACTTGGTAGCGTGTAAAGCGACTAAGGAGAATTTGAAGAGTCGATTTGAGGAGTTGTTTGAGAAGAGGTTCAATTGACTGAGTGTACAGTCATAGAGTCGCGCCTGTTTTGTCAATTAAGAAGAAAGAAGGTTCTATGAGGTAATGTTTCTTGGAGACATTTGATCCTATGAGTGAGATGATCACGCTGAGAATTTAAGGATTGTGTTATCAGTATTGAAAGAGAAGAAGTTATATGCGAAGATTTCTATATGTGAGTTTTGGTTGAAGGAAGTGAGTTTCCTTGGATATGTGATTTCGAGCTGAGGTGTGTTGATGCAAATATTGATAAGTGGTAGTTTATGCTTCAAGGTAACTGAGAATTCGCGAGAGGAATTATTCGACGTATGAATGGGATTTATCCGCCGTTGTGTTTGTTTTGAAACCTAAGAGGCATTATTAGTTGGGCCTGAGATTTGATATGTATAGTGACCACAAGCATTTGAATTATCAGTAGATATGAGGCAAAGAAGATGGTTAGAATTTTTAAAAAATTATGATTTTGGTTTGGACTACCATCCTGGAAAAGTGAATGTTGTAATCGATGCATTGAGTAGGAAATCATTACATAAGTTTATGTTGGGGATTCAAGAATTGGAAATTGTTGGAACAATTTAGAGATTTGAGTTTAGTTTGTGAAGCGACGTCTTCTTGTGTTAAGCTTAGTATGTTGAAGCTCATTTGTGATATTCTTAACGAGATTAGAGAGAGTCGGAAATTGGATTTGCGATTGGTTGACAAGAGGGTATTGATTAATCAAGAAAAAGGTAATAACTTTCGGATTGACGAGATTAGGGTCATGAGATGTCGGGATCGAGTTTGTATTCCGGATGTCTTGAATTTGGAAAAGGAGAATTTTGGATGAAGGACGTCGTAATGGTTTGAGTATTCATCATGGTGTTAATAAATGTATCAAAATTTGAGGAAATGTTTAGTGGTAAAGTATGAAGGGGAATATAGAGGAATTGTGTATTTGAGTTGGACTTGTCAAAACCGTTTTGTTCGGTGCAACAGTTATCCAATTCGAGTGAAAGTGAGATTGTATCTCTAAGGATTTTGGATTCGAGATTGCCGAGAACATCGAGTAGTTGTGAAATCATTTGGGTCATTGTGGATAGGTTGACGAAACGTGCTTATTTTATTCCAGTGAGGATGAATTATTGGAAGGAGAGAATTGCTAAGTTTTATATCGAGAGAATTGTGTATTGCATGGTATTCCATTCGGGTATTGGAATGACATCTTTTGGAGCTTTGTATGATCGAAGGCGTGAAACGCTATTTGTTTCGGTGTTGAGATGGCTGTGTCGAATGAATTTTCGAGGACGAAAATCTTTTAAGTGGGGGAGAGTTGTAACAACCCAATTTTTATTAGTATTTATTTTACTATTATTTATTTAATTAATTGGTGTGTTAATTATTTATTTAATTATTTGCTGTGTTAATTATTTATTTAATTATTATGTGATATAATGATTAATTTAATTAACTAACCTTGTTTGTAATTGTGTTTAATTGGTTAATTGAGATAAGTGAATTATATTAATTAATTTGGTGCGTATATTTGTGTCTATTTAATTATTGGTGTTATTTGATTTAGTAACTAAAATAGAAATAATAAATAGTATATAATTTATTGGGGCTTAATTATTGATGTTGGAAGTAAATAGGGGGGGTGTTATATTTAGGCCCATATAGAATAGTTATAAATGTGAGAATGAGGGAATGACATAAGTTCATATTCATTTCTCCTCATTTCTCACGGCTAGACAAGAAGAGGAAAGAAAAGAGGAAAAAGAGGAAGAAAGGGGAAGAACAAGGAAGAGGAACTAGGGTTTGGAGGAGAAATTAAAGAGGTAAGGGGGAGAATCCTTATTATTATGGGTTAGTATAATTGGGTCAATGGGTAGATTAACATGATTTAGGAATTTTGTTATTCATTTATTTTTAGGTTTTGACATGTTTAGAGTGAAACCCCTAAATTCCCATGGTTCTATATGTTTTTTTTTATGCTGTCTTACATCTACTGTTGCGGATATATATACTTGTGGTGGAAAAGTAGTGTTTGTATTGATACTATGTTTTGTTTATTATATTGTAGCAATAAGATAGAAAATGAAATATATATATATATATATTTTTCTCCTGTTCCTGTTCCGTAGCGCAAGAAACAAGTATAATATTAACTTATATTACTGTAGCGCACCAATAAGAATAAGTACTGTCATGTTCTACTGTAGCGAGAAAACAAAAGAAAAGTATAATATAATTCAAATAATCCAATTAGATCGAATAGCGGAATTAAGCGGTATAATTACTTATCCGGAATTTGATGAAAATTTACGTGGTAGCTAAGTTTAATTAGTAGATTAACATGGTGATGTTATTTTGTTGAAATTGTGATTTTTACGAATCGACCGAAATTGTGTTTTATTTAAATATTCTTTATAAATAAATTTTAACAATTTAATAGAGTTGTCAATAGAGTTATTAAAGTTGTCAATAGAGTTGTTAGAGTTGACAATAAAGTTGTTAGAGTTGTTTTGAATTATTAAGAGTCATACTTTTGTTGTTTCCAGTAATTCTGACATGTTTAGAGTTGTCAGTGTATAATGTCGGTGTTTGCTTTTCATTGGAACTTTAACAATTCATATATTTTAAACCGTAACTCCGTTTGAGTTTCCGTTCAAGGCGTTAGAAAGCTAGCACGATATTCTTTTCAATGAAAATGGTCTTAAGCAATAGAATACTAGAAAGTGGAAATGTAATAGAAATAGAATTGAATTGAAATTAATATAGTGTGATTATTAATTGGTTGATTAAATTAATAGTTGAATTAATTTCAATGTGTTCAATTGATTAGCGTATAATTGGAATTGAATTGATTATGCGGTTTGTCAGTAATTACGGTATTTTGAGGATTTGTCCGTAATTGTGTTTTGTCTTGAATATGTATGTTGAGAAATATATATTTCCATGCCAATGATGTTGTGCTAATATTGATTCTCTGTGAGTAGTTGGTTAATATTAATTCTAATGATTAATTGCTTGATGTTGAAAGTGTGTGTTCATGTATAATTGGCAAAATGAGAATTAAAATGAGATAGTGTGGTTACTAGTGTTAATTTGATTGTGTGAATCGTAATTGATTAATTGGCCTCTTGTATGTGAATGATGTGTGTGTTGTGAATGTTGTGTACAATTGGTGGATAATTCATAGGGTTGAGTTATTGTGATATGCGGAAATTTAAGATGGTAGAGATGATCTTAATTGCATATATTTGTAACATTGTACATACATTCATATCATAGTGTGCCTTGAAACACAGGTGAATTTGCTTTGAAACACAAGCGGGCTTGGATTCTAGAGCGAATCGGAAGCCGTAAACTATATGTTTACAATTGGTGGACTTTGGTCTTGTCCGGATCGGAAGTGTGGCTTAGATTCTCGAGTTATGAATCGGAGGCCGGTGAAACTCAGAATTTCACATTGGTACCACATGCATAGTGTCACATGTTTCATTGAGTCACATTAGAGTTATGTGATAGTTGCTTATGTGCATTATGTTGTTATGATGTGTGCATGAATGTGATAATTGATTATGTGCATTATGTTGTTGTGATAAGTGTACGAGTGAACAATTGATTATGTGCATTGATGTTATGATGCTATGTGTATGAGTTTGGTAATTGATTATGTACACTTGGTGTTGTAGTGATAATTGTATTAGTTGATAATTGAGAAGGGGTGATGTTTGAATACGTAATTGGTTAAATGCGAGAATATGTGATAATTATGGCTATGTGTATAATTGAGAATATAGTATTGAGATATTATACTCTTATACTTGGTGTATGCTTAATATATGTGAATTATGATTAGTATTAATTTCATGATTAGGCAAGTGTAATGCATTCCTATAATTGTTGATTTAACCATTGTATCTCATTATACTTTCTTCATAATGGTTCGTATTCTCACCCTTCTGTTTTAATGTTGCCCTCGTTTGGCGACATGCAGGTTTGACGATTAGTAGCTGGCGTGTGATCTAGTCGGAGTTTCTTCCGAGTTGCTTGGTAATTAAGTAGCGAGTCAATGCTCTGGTCATGTAACACTGGGTAGCTTAGACGTTGAACTCATGTTCTATTTGTTTATGCATTTTGTTATAACTTGCGAACATGTTTAATTAGTTACTTGTTGTTGAGAGGCCTTAAGCCAAATATTATGATCATGGTATGGGACATGTATCATTTATATGAAACACATGAGTATCACTTTCCGCTGTTAATGCATATTCTGGATGAATTATGATTATATGTAAGGTGTTATTTGAAATGACTAGGTGTATTGTATTTTGTGGATAAATGCTGTCGGTTTTAAAAGCTTTTCAATTTTTTTGAAAACGTCAATGTGACGCCCTTTGAGTTATATGCATGCTTATTCTCTGATTATATGCTTATTATTTTATGGGGTAAAAAGGGGTGTTACATTAGTGGTATCAGAGCCTGGTCGACCAGTTGGTCAAGGTTATTAATGTATTTTATCCCGTTGTATTAGATTTGTGTATCTGACACGATCGATATTGTTTTGTCTGTTTGGTCGTTGGATGTCTTAGGACAATGGCTGCAGGAAGGACTGTTAACATTAATGTTGAGGCAATGATGAGGTGGACTGGTGCGATTGGACAAGCGCCACAAGAGAGTGCCGGTTATGGAGGAAAGGATGAGTTTCGTGCTTTTGGAGATTTCCGAAGGTGCAACCCGCCGATCTTTGAAGGAGGGTATGGACCGGACGAAGCGCACGCATGGATGAGAGAAATTGAGAAGATCTTTCAAGTCGTGAGTTGTACTGATGTACAGAAGGTACAGTTTGGTACTCACATGCTGACAAAAGAAGCTGACGTTTGGTGGAGTAATACTATACGGAGATTTGAAATAGAAGGTATTGAAGTTACTTGGACTCTTTTCCGTGAGGCATTTTTGGGAAACTATTTTCCAGAAGATGTACGTGGAAAGAAAGAAGTGAGGTTTCTACAGTTGAAACGAGAAGGAGAACAGTTCCGTGAGAAATCGTATGATGACATGAGGGAACAATCTGGTCTTGGCAAGAAGCCAAGTGGGGGAGGAGCTTCTACTCTGATTAAGTGCTACAGGTGTGGCGAGACGGGTCACAAAACTGTTGATTGTGGAGTTGGTTCGAGTAGGATTTGCTACAGTTGTAGTGAGCAAGGACACAATTGTGCCATGTGCGATAAGCCAAAGAAGGATCAAGCGAAAGGAAAAGTGTTTGCGTTGTCTGGTGCTGAGACTACTTCTAAAGATAAGTTAATCTGAGGTACGTGCTTTATTATTGATAATGGTGCAACGCGTTATTTTATTCTTGGATTGTGCTATAAGATTGGATCATGTTTTATCTGTTATGCATGGAAGTGTAGTTATTGATACAACTGTTGTGGCTTTGTTTCTATTTCTTTACGTGTTTGAATTATCGTTGAGCATCTTTGGTAGATATTTTGAGAATTCATTTAGGTTGTTTTCCGTTAGACCAAGTTGATGAATTTTGGTATGAATTGTTTGGAGTTGAATCAAGTGATTGTAACTTTAAGGGGGGATTGTGGATCTCGATGTTGTAAGTGACTTCGAGTGTAAGTTCTGAAGGAACACTATTATAGTTTAGTAACGATGGTTTATGTTTCATTATGATTGTCGACTGTCTATTGACAAATTGAGGACCTAATCACCCTTAATCTATTGTTGATAGAAGACGAGATCGTATTGGACAAGATAGACTTGTCTTACTAACTTGGTAGCGTGTAAAGCGACTAAGGAGAATTTGAAGAGTCGATTTGAGGAGTTGTTTGAGAAGAGGTTCAATTGACTGAGTGTACAGTCATAGAGTCGCGCCTGTTTTGTCAATTAAGAAGAAAGAAGGTTCTATGAGGTAATGTTTCTTGGAGACATTTGATCCTATGAGTGAGATGATCACGCTGAGAATTTAAGGATTGTGTTATCAGTATTGAAAGAGAAGAAGTTATATGCGAAGATTTCTATATGTGAGTTTTGGTTGAAGGAAGTGAGTTTCCTTGGATATGTGATTTCGAGCTGAGGTGTGTTGATGCAAATATTGATAAGTGGTAGTTTATGCTTCAAGGTAACTGAGAATTCGCGAGAGGAATTATTCGACGTATGAATGGGATTTATCCGCCGTTGTGTTTGTTTTGAAACCTAAGAGGCATTATTAGTTGGGCCTGAGATTTGATATGTATAGTGACCACAAGCATTTGAATTATCAGTAGATATGAGGCAAAGAAGATGGTTAGAATTTTTAAAAAATTATGATTTTGGTTTGGACTACCATCCTGGAAAAGTGAATGTTGTAACCGATGCATTGAGTAGGAAATCATTACATAAGTTTATGTTGGGGATTCAAGAATTGGAAATTGTTGGAACAATTTAGAGATTTGAGTTTAGTTTGTGAAGAGACGTCTTCTTGTGTTAAGCTTAGTATGTTGAAGCTCATTTGTGATATTCTTAACGAGATTAGAGAGAGTCGGAAATTGGATTTGCGATTGGTTGACAAGAGGGTATTGATTAATCAAGAAAAAGGTAATAACTTTCGGATTGACGAGATTAGGGTCATGAGATGTCGGGATCGAGTTTGTATTCCGGATGTCTTGAATTTGGAAAAGGAGAATTTTGGATGAAGGACGTCGTAATGGTTTGAGTATTCATCATGGTGTTAATAAATGTATCAAAATTTGAGGAAATGTTTAGTGGTAAAGTATGAAGGGGAATATAGAGGAATTGTGTATTTGAGTTGGACTTGTCAAAACCGTTTTGTTCGGTGCAACAGTTATCCAATTCGAGTGAAAGTGAGATTGTATCTCTAAGGATTTTGGATTCGAGATTGCCGAGAACATCGAGTAGTTGTGAAATCATTTGGGTCATTGTGGATAGGTTGACGAAACGTGCTTATTTTATTCCAGTGAGGATGAATTATTGGAAGGAGAGAATTGCTAAGTTTTATATCGAGAGAATTGTGTATTGCATGGTATTCCATTCGGGTATTGGAATGACATCTTTTGGAGCTTTGTATGATCGAAGGCGTGAAACGCTATTTGTTTCGGTGTTGAGATGGCTGTGTCGAATGAATTTTCGAGGACGATGTCGCTACCGCGAAAATTAACAGAGTCGCCACTAACATATTTATCCTGAAAAGGAAGGGAATGCCAGCAAACCACAAAACAAAACAACGGTCTCACGACCAGAGAAAAGGGTAAGGGAGTCGGTTACGCGAGGGGAAGGTATTAGCACCCCACGCGCCCATCGTACTCGATGGTATCCACGCCTGTGTCTAAAACTATGGGTGTGTAACAAATCTACGCTAATCTGGACTAAAATGAATGCAGAATGTAGGGAAAAGAAAGGATTGTGCTCGCACGGGCCCTACCCCGCTGCCTACGTATCTGTTTTGCAGAATCAGAGCTACCGTAGCTCGGCTAACTAATTTCTGTTTGTTTTGTGTTTTTTAGGTGAACGAGTTACATTCACACTCCGCTGCTCGACCTTTGGAGACTTATGCTGGGAATGGAGCGGAAATAACAAGCTCTTAAGAAAAGAAAATCAAAGAGTGTGGTTTGTGTTTTAAAGAATGCATGAGGAAGACCTAAGCTAAGGGGGAAAGCTTGCTACCTAATGTTATCATACAAAGGGTACAAGTCTAAACTAAGCTATCAACCTACGAGGGAAAAGGGAAGCAAACAATAATATCACACAAACGAGCATCCGCTCGTAAAGCAAACAAACCAACGGTACTGACCGAGTGGTAGAAAAGCGGTCCCGCCATAGCCAAGGGGAGCAGCTCAACCCAAGTCAACCAAGCATTAGACCTCGCGACAATGATCGAGCCATAGACAAGAGGGCGGACCCCTCTCAGCAACCAAGCCGTCACGGATCATAAAGGAAAACGGTGCGTGCGTACACCGAGCATCAACGTCGAGCGACGCGAGCTATAGGAAAGGCGGGGGTCCGGCTACATGAACCCTTTACCTGACATACTAGATAACAAGATCTTTTGCACGTTTGGAAGCAAGCAGTGCGAGGCGTGCGCCTACCAAACAGACTCGATGAGACTAGGCGGGGGTTGATTACGAACCCTTGACCGCATGCCTTCCATGAGGACTTAACGGAGTGCCATATAGGACTTATTACACCGTGACTCCCTGCCGCAAAGCACAAATATAAACACACCAACAAAAACAGAGCCTCTTTCGAGGACTTGGCCAGATGCATGTCTAGGTCCTACTTCTCATGTTATTGGATGATGCGGTAAAGCGATAAAATGCGAGAAAATAAAATGAAACGGGATCAATACCAAATGGATGATGATCCGTAAACTATAGCGAAGCAAAGCGAAGAAAGTAGAATCCCGCAAGCGAGCTAGCAAAGCAAAAGCGAATAGTCAGCACACCGATTCAGCACACCGATTAGCCACAAAGCACACAAATGTCGACTCGTATGTCGAGCACAATCACAATACACCTGCAAGAGGAACAAGCAAACCAAACAAGCAGATATAAAGTAATACAGGCGTGTCTCCAGGATGAGAGCACGACACGAGTAAATGAGATAGAATTGTATTCCGCAAGTGAAGCGGAACACTCAAGCAATGAGTATCAATCGGCGACCGTCCAAACGCCTTGCACACTAGCACACAGGTCAGAGATAACAAATATCGCAATCGGAATTGCGTTATTACCATAAAGCGAAAAGAAACGGACAAGTTATGTAAATGTAAGATAAACGATCAACATGAAAAGGAAAAACAAACATGGAGAACTTAACAAACAATCAATATCAATCATCTCATGAGATATCACGTTTCACAAGCTTTCCAACGATATAAAGAACGCACAAATCGGAGTTACGAGTGAAAAGATACGAAAGTTTGAAGTTAGAAAATAAAATATGGAAAAAACACTCAGGAACCGGTTCCTGCATAGGACAACCCGGTTCCCCATACAAAAAACCAGAGAATGAACATTTCAGAAAACTGGGAACCGGTTCCCACCTAGGGACAACCCGGTTCCTGGTACAAAAACACAGAGAATGAGAAAATAAGCAAGCTGGGAACCGGTTCCCACCTAGGGACAACCCGGTTCCCCATACAAAAAACCAGAGAACACAAAAATTAGCAAGCCAGGAACCGGTTCCCACCTAGGGACAACCCGGTTCCTGGTACTAAAAACCAGAGAATCAGCATTTTTGGATAGAGTGGGAACCGGTTCCCGCCTGGGACAACCCGGTTCCTGGCGTGTAAAAACAGATTTTTAAGCATTTTAAAGGCCTTGGAGCCATTCGCACTCAATCCAAAACGTACCAATTAAGCACAAGCAAACATCAACAACACAATTTACATGCATCCACACATCAAATAATCCACGTGTTAACAATTATGCTAAGTGCGACTCGTCAAATAGAGCAAATATCAAGCAACATTGCATCACATGCATTTATACAAACACGTGGAGTACATCACAAGCAACACAAACTATCAACAACAATTATGCACACAAAGTCAACAACAAATTACGGATCCGAACACGAACAACACAATTCATCATCAACGGATATCAATCATATTCAATCAACATCAAATCCAATCACAATTTACATGAACACGATCAATTCGGACAAAAATACGCAAATTCACCGATCAATCATTATCAATCATCCATAAATCAAGAACAAGCATGAAGAAAACACGATAAGCGATGAAGAAAACACGCCCGTTTGAATGACGAGAAACGTCAATTCATCTGGTGCGACTACGCAGAATTTTGTGAGTACCGCTCAAAAAACTCGATAAAACTCTATCTTCGGCTCAAAATCTGAACAAGCATGTGTGACGAAGAAACGAAGCTACCGAAATTTCTGAGAAAATGCCGCTGGAATGGACTTCATACGATAAAAATCGAAGAAGTTATGAATTTTCAAACTAGGTGCGACATACTCGAAAACACACTTTTCACTGAAAAATCAAGGCGTTCTTCAAAATGCTGGGAATTTTTGGTGCATAATTGGTCTTCGGTCCGAACATATAAAATCTTGGTAATGATAGTACGGAGCTCCAGTTAAATTTTCAAGCGAATCCGACGAGCGGATTGTGAGATATGAATTTTTTATTGTCCGAAAACCCTACATTCAGCACCGTTTTTCACTGCGAAACCTCAAGTAATTTGCAAATTTGACAACCTTCTTCAAAGAATTAGCTTCCGAGCCGAACACGAAAGTTGTAGACATCGTCGAAATAGTCAAGATAGCGCGGGAACTAAGCTCATATCACCTTCCAAATATGACTTGCGAATTTTTTCTCGTATTTCCACTGTTTAAACCATTTTTCACGCCTTTCTTCTTAAACCCATGAAAACTCTTTATTATTTTTCTTCAATTTTGAAATGACGAAATAAACGTCATTATTAACTTATAGCTCAAATAAAGAGGGCAAATTTTGGGGTGCAACAGCTGCCCCTATTCAAACTTCTTGAACCTGACGAGCGAGAAACGAAAGTTTCGAATCGTTGAGGTGGAAGGAGATTGAATACCAGAATGAACTCGAAAATTTGCGCTCTTGATCAATAGAAGATTCCATCTTGTAACAAGAAAGAAATGTACCACCCCGCAAGCGAGGAGAAAAAACTTCAATTGATCTGGATAATAAATATGCTCCAACTTGTGAAAAAGGAGGAACAGGCACCCACAGGAAGGGGAAAACACTTCAAATGACCTGGGCATCAAGAGAAGGAACATCTCGAATGATCTGAGTATCAGACGTAGCAAATGTCTCCGAACATGCATCGGGATAGATGTCTTAGGTCGATCTGGGAATCGAAGGAGATACATCGGTTGATCTGAATATCAACGGGTAATAAGTATCTCTGATATGGGAATCTGGGCAGACATCTCTTCTGATGCAATTAAATCATCAGGTAGATATTCCTACTAATCTGGGAATTAGTGGCTAGCTCCTTCGTAAGACCACGGGGATCCGGAGGCGATTCCTTCAACTGAACTGGAAATCAGGATAGGAACAATATCTCTTCCGAACTGTGTACGCCGGGGAAAGAATGCCTTTAAACTGATCTAGACATGATGCTAGAAAATAAGTAGGACAATCTTCATCTGAAGGACAAAGTCGATCAGGCAAACATCTCCATCTGATCTGATGATATCAGTGGCTTGCTCCTTCGTAAGACCACGGGGATCCGGAGGCGGTTCCTTCAACTAATCTGAATCTGAATATTAGGATAGGAACAGATGTTTCTTCCGAACTGTGTACGCCGGGTAAAGAAAACATCCTCAACTGATGGTTAAGCATCAGGACTGGGCAAACGAATTTCTTCTTCTGAACGAACTAAATCGTCAGGGAGTAGATATTTCCAACTGATCTGATGTATCAGAGGGCTTGCTCCTTCGGAAGATCTTGGGAGATCCGGAGGCGGTTCCTTCAACTGAAAGTCTGATTTATCAGGAATAGGAACAAATATCTTCCACCGATCTGGGGGCATCGGGAATAGGAATGTCTTTGAACTGATCTGAGCTGTGCCAGAAAATCAGTAGAACAATCCTCTTCTGATTCAAAACATCAGGATAAGCGCCTGTAATGACTAGGCGAATGTTGCTCTCTAGGGAGCATTTGAATCTTCATAACTTTCCTGCAGAAAGAAACAGATATGATATGATTTATGCATGATGCATGTATGAATGTTTATAGAATAACGTTCCCGAGAAAGAAGACGTTATACGCTTTTGAGAATGCTATGCAAATGATGCATGATTCGGACGCTGCTTGGGGAAACAGCGGAGGAGCACTGATTTGCTGAAGAAGTCCTGGAGAGAGCATGGAACTCTGCGGGGAGGACAAGATGAGTGACCAGAAGTCACAAATTGCGAGCTGGCAAAGATGGATCAGAAATCTGCTGGAGACGATCAAATCTGGATGCGAGCTCTGCTTGGGGAATGAATCCTGCTTGAGGATAAGAGCATTCCACTGAACTCGGGGAATATCCTGGCGAACCTTGCTGGGGAAGCCAATCTTCGACACACTGGGGATGTGGAGATAAGAGCAAGTCATGAAGATAACTCTGGTGAGGAGTGACAGACTTGCTAGGGGATAAAGTATTCCGCTGGGGAAATCCTCGAAGGATGCAGATTCTGCTGAGGATGCATGCGAACCTCTGCTGAGGAGAGAACTCAGTGGGGAAGATGAATACTTCCGCATATCGATCCGCTAGGGATACGAGAAATCCGCTGGGGATAAGGAACTTAGCATAAGAACCTTTTGTTAAGACAACTCCACTGGGGCATAAGATGACTCTTGTGGGGAAAATAGGTCACCCTGTTAGGGAGAGAAGCAGTCCGCTGGGGAATAAGATGACTCTCCTGGGGAAAACAGGTTAATCTGTTGGGGAGAGAAACGCTCTACTGGGGAGAATGAGGAACTCGGGCAAGGAACCTCATTAAGAGCTTACTAGGGAATCAGATACCATTCAATCATGATTCAACTTGGGGAGAAGATATTCCACCGGGGAATAAGGCTTCTGAAACACGGAGTTTGCATTGAGATGTGCTTTGCTGAGGATATGAAATGAAGAAACCTCCTTCGTGCGCACTCAGCTGGAGAGAATGAGAAAATTTCATTAAGATGCGCTTAGCTGGGGAGTGAGAACCTCCTGTTTGGATAGATCCACCAACGCGCAGACATAGCATACTTGAAAGGATGGTACCTGCGAGGTAAACACATGAAGACACCCCAAGATATAGCATGGCATCTTGGTTACACAAGACTTCGAAGCAAATTCAAGGTTTTTTATCATTTCTAATCATGTATTGTAAAAGCAATGCAGTTTTCATATGCAAAGTTTAACACAAACTCAGGACGTTTTATGCAAACAAAACAGTAAAAGAAAACAGTTGTTTAAGATAGAAAGATCTTTATTAATTGAGAACGAAAGCGCTCGTAAGAAAGGCATACAATTTTCAGAAGTAGTTCCTAGTAAGAGGTAACCACACAATTTTTGAATACAAGAGAAATGGCAATGTGAAACGGATATCCATTAGTTTCGATCCCGCTATCACTTTTATAATCTCGACGTTCTCATCTCCTTGCTTTGGAAGACCGTACTCATTAGGATTGATCACTGCCCGATCTGATAATGTCACCGAACTTGTGGACCCGACGGGGTTTGGTGGGTGCTTTAGGGATTTGAGTTGCCAGGTGCAAACTCAAGAACACGGAGTCTTGCTTATCCCTCGGTCGGGAGCCCTAAACACGACGATTGGAATTGGAGAATGCTTTAGGGATTTGAGTTGCCAGGTGCAAACTCAAGAACACGGAGTCTTGCTTATCCCTCGGTCGGGAGCCCTAAACACGACGATTGGAATTGGAGAATGCTTTAGGGATTTGAGTTGCCAGGTGCAAACTCAAGAACACGGAGTCTTGCTTATCCCTCGGTCGGGAGCCCTAAACACGACGATTGGAATTGGAGAATGCTTTAGGGATTTGAGTTGCCAGGTGCAAACTCAAGAACACGGAGTCTTGCTTATCCCTCGGTCGGGAGCCCTAAGCATGTATGAAGAGTGATTGCCATGGTGGCATGCGAGATGTAGTCGTTCGCTTTTGTCCCTTTTTTGCCTAAGCCGCCCTTTCGGGTTTTCAACTTAGCGGGTATATTTGTTTATTTTTCATTCTTTTGCCTGATTCATTTTCTTTTCTCTTTTTTTTCTTTTCTTCTTTTTTCTCTTTCTTTTTTTCTTCTTTTTTTTATCAGGTCTATGCGAAGTATTTTTTGACTACATCTGCGTTCACAGGGTGCGGAAAGTTCTCGCCATCCATTGTTGCAAGCATCATGGCGCCGCCAGAGAATACTTTCTGCACAACAAAGGGGCCTTCATACGTCGGAGTCCACTTGCCTCGAGGATCGCCTTGAGGGAGAATGATTCTTTTGAGTACCAGATCACCTGGCTTGTAGCTTTGGGGTCGCACCCGCTTGTCAAAAGCTTTCCTCATCTTCTTTTGGTACACCTGACCATGTCCGACGGCCGCTAAGCGTTTTTCATCAATGAGGTTCAACTGATCCATCCGATTTTGTACCCATTCTGACTCGTCAAGCTCGACGTCTTTCATAACCCTCAGGGAAGGAATCTCAACTTCAACAGGCAATACCGCTTCCATGCCATAAACAAGTGAGAAAGGAGTTGCCCCAGTCGATGTACGCACAGAGGTACGATAACCATGCAAAGCGAAAGGTAACATCTCGTGCCAATCTCGGTACGTCACTACCATCTTCTGCACAATCTTCTTAATGTTTTTGTTGGCCGCTTCAACAACGCCATTCATCTTTGGACGATACGGAGAAGAATTGTGATGCTTAATCTTGAAGGACTCACAAAGCTCCTTCATCATCTTGTTATTGAGATTCGATCCATTATCAGTAATGATCTTCTCAGGAATCCCATAACGACAGATTATATTATGCTTGATAAAGCGAGTAATCACTTGCTTGGTGACATTCGCATAAGATGCGGCTTCAACCCACTTGGTGAAGTAATCGATGGCAACCAAAATGAAGCGATGCCCATTAGAAGCAGTAGGCTTAATCTCTCCAATCATATCAATGCCCCACATTGCAAAAGGCCACGGAGAAGTCAAGACATTCAACGGCACAGGCGGCACGTGCACTTTGTCAGCATAAATCTGGCACTTGTGACAAATTCTGACATGGTTATGACAATCAGTTTCCATAGTGGACCAATAATAACCAGCCCTCAAGATCTTCTTAGCCATTGTATGCCCACTTGAATGGGTACCAAACTCGCCTTCGTGCATTTCCTCTATGATTTTCGAAGCTTCTTCCTTCACAACACATCGGAGCAACACACCGTCATGATGCCTCTTGTACAATACACCACCGTTGAGGTAAAACTTAGCTGCAAACCTTCTCAGAAACTTCTTATCAGTCACCGACGCTTCGGGAGGATACTCTTGAGTTTCGAGGAACTTTTTTATATCATGATACCAGGGATTTCCATCCAGTTCAACATCAGCCTCAAAGCAGAATGCCGGCTCATCCAACCTATTGATGGTGATGTTAGGCGCTTCATTGGCCCATTTCACTTTGAACATGGAAACCAAGGTAGCGAGAGCATCAGCAAGATTGTTCTCTTCTCTAGAAATATGCTCGAATGTGATCTCATCAAAATACGGAATGAGTCTCATCACATGCTCCTTGTACGGAATCAGATTCTGATGGCGAGTTTCCCAATCTCCATTGATCTGGCTAATGACAAGATTGGAATCCCCATAAACTTTCAAGTACTTGATTCGCAAATCAATCGCAGCTTCGATACCATAAATGCAGGCTTCATATTCAGCCATGTTATTAGTGCAATCAAAACAGATTCTGGCTGTAAATGGAATATGAAAACCTGAAGGAGAAGTAATTACAGCTCCAACACCATTCCCGAGTGCATTAGAGGCACCATCGAACACGAGCGTCCATCGCGATCCTGGTTCGGGTCCTTCCTCTGGTCCGGAAATGTTACAATCTCTGATATACAGAACATCCTCATCGGGGAACTCAAACTTCATCGGTTCATAATCTTCGACCGGCTGATGCGCAAGATAATCCGCCAACACACTACCTTTGATAGCTTTCTGGGCAGTATACTGGATATCATATTCAGTCAAAATCATTTGCCACCTGGCCACTCTTCCGGAAAGAGCGGGCTTCTCAAAGACATACTTAATAGGATCCATCTTGGAAATTAGTAAGGTGGTGTGAACCAACATATACTGCCTCAGCCGGCGAGCAGCCCACACCAAAGCACAGCAAGTTTTCTCGAGCAGTGAGTATCGGGATTCACAGTCGGTAAACTTTTTGCTAAGGTAGTATATTGCATGCTCTTTTCCGCCAGACTCGTCATGTTGACCCAGCACACATCCCATTGAATTTTCAAGAACTGTGAGGTACATAATCAAAGGCCTTCCTGGAACTGGAGGCATTAGTATCGGAGGTTCCTGCAGATACTCTTTCACTTTTTCGAATGCTTTTTGACAATCGTTATTCCACCTGGCCGTCTGATCTTTTCTTAGTAATTTGAATATTGGTTCACAAGTGGCCGTAAGATGAGAGATGAATCTAGCAATGTAGTTCAATCTCCCTAAGAAACCACGAACCTCTTTTTCTGTCCTCGGCTCAGGCATCTCTTGTATAGCTTTTATTTTCGCAGGATCGACCTCAATACCTTTCCCACTAACAACAAAGCCCAACAACTTTCCGGATCGCACTCCGAAAGTGCATTTGTTCGGATTCAACCTCAGTCTGAATTCCCGAAGCCTTTCAAACAACTTCTGCAAGTGAACCAAGTGCTCTTCTTCAGTGTGAGACTTTGCAATCATGTCGTCAACATACACTTCAATCTCTTTGTGAATCATGTCGTGAAAAAGAGTCACCATGGCGCGCTGATACGTTGCCCCTGCGTTTTTCAACCCAAAAGGCATGACTTTATAGCAGAAAGTTCCCCACGGTGTGATAAACGTTGTTTTCTCCATGTCTTCTGGTGCCATCTTGATCTGATTGTACCCAGAGAAACCATCCATGAAGGAAAACACTTTGAAAGGAGCAGTATTATCCACCAACACATCAATGTGAGGAAGAGGAAAATCATCCTTTGGACTCGCCCTATTAAGATCTCTGTAGTCCACACACATCCTGACCTTTCCGTCCTTCTTAGGCACAGGAACAATATTCGCAACCCATGGCGGGTAATTCACAACTTGCAGAAAGCCAGCATCAAATTGTTTCTCAACCTCTTTCTTAATCTTCTCAGACATATCTGGGCGAGTCCTTCGAAGCTTCTGTTTGACAGGAGGACTATCTTCCTTGAGAGGTAGAAGATGTACTACAATATCTGTATCGAGACCAGGCATATCCTCATAGGACCAAGCAAAGATGTCCGCATACTCTTTCAACATAACAATAAGCCTCTGCTTCACACTATTCTCAAGCGCAGCCCCTATCTTGACTTCTCGGACCTGCTCTTTAGTACCAACATTTACCATCTCGATTACCTCTTGATGCGGCTGAATCGCTTTCTTTTCCTGTTTCAACAATCTAGCCAACTCGTCGGGAAGATCACAATCTTCATAAGCTTCCTCCTCGGCTTGGTAGATCGGATTGTCAAAATCATAATAAGCAATAGCGGAACTGTTACCAATGAAATCCGTGGTAGTGGAACATCTGCATGATTGATGCTTTTATTTTAGTTTTATTTTTATTAAGCTATGTGCAAGTGTGTGCAAAAAAAACATTGCCATTTAAAGGAAAAAGTTAAAAAGAAAGACAAAGAGCAAAACATTTGAATGCAAAAACGTCCTTTTATTTCATGATTAACTTTGAAAATGCGAACTGCATGGCCCTACAAATGATTCACTACGCCTTGGGCAGAGCATAGGAATTATGTCATGATAAGAAAAGTAAAAACAAGAAATTTACTCCTGAGCTTGTGTGACTTGAATGACATCTTCAATTGTCCAGTTGCGAGGCATCTCCCCAGGAATACTTGGACGAATCCAGCTATCAAAATCACAGTCACTATCCACCTCTTCACCATTGACAATGGCATTAACCTGACCATCTCGAATGACACCCCCACTCACAAACTTGATCGGGCTAAGGATATCAGGCTTGGGCGATGCATTCTGCTTCCCCGGATTGAAACCGAGACCATTCTTGTCAAATTTGGGACGCACGTCAATTACTTGCCCCCAACCTTCCACTCTTCCAGTCTCAACAACAACCTGAGCGTCTTTCAGAGAAGACATAATCGTTTCTGGCTTCGTTATCTCATAAGGAGGAGTTCTCACAGCATTTACAGCTTCAAACGCTTGGAATGGCGTCTCATGTATTTCACCTTCGATCTCCACATACCGGAAAGAAGACAAGTGACTCACGATATAATCTTCTTCACCACAAACCATCACCACTTTACCGTCAACCGGATACTTCAACTTCTGATGAAGAGTGGATGTCACAGCACCAGCCTTGTGAATCCACGGTCGTCCCAACAGACAACAGTAAGCAGGTTGAATATCCATCACATAAAAGGTTGTAGTAAAGATCTGAGGACCAATCTGGATTGGTAGATCTACCTCTCCGAAAACAGACCTCCTTGAACCATCAAAGGCGCGCACTACCAACTCACTAGGCCTTAACTCCACACCGGCATAGTCAATTCTCATTAGAGCTGATTTGGGAAGCACGTTCAAAGAAGACCCAGTATCAACCAAAACACGGGACAAAGTCGTCCCCTTACACTCAATCGAAATATGCAAAGCCTTGTTATGGTTTCTCCCTTCTGGAGGAAGATCATAATCCGTAAATCCCAAACCGTTCCCAGCGGAGATATTATTGGCTACCGCCTCTAGCTGATTCACAGATATTTCATGCGGGACGTAAGCACCATTCAGAATTCGCAAGAGAGCATCTCTATGACCTTCTGAACACATCAGCAGTTGCAAGATGGAAATCTTTGACTGGGTCTGACCCAACTGCTCAACAACTTTGTAATCAGACTTCCTGATGATTCTCAATAATTCCTCCACATCCTTGGAAGACACGGCACTATCAGGTGCCCCACTCTGAATCGGAGAGTTCTGGACATCGGGCACTACTTGTTTTCCTTTGGCCTTAGCCAAAGCATCTGCATTGTTTTGAACAAGCTGAGGGGAGAACACCCTACCACTGCGAGTGATCCTACCAGTACCGGCGAAGTTATCAGTGTTTGCAACTGAGGCCTCAACAAACTTCTCTTTAGATGGCTCGCCTTCTTCCTTCGTGCCATAGTAATATACGTCTGAACCATAATGCCAAGGGATGGCCTTCTCACTCTCATATGGAATAGGCCCTGGCACAGTAATCATCAAAGCCGTTGGTTGTTCCCCATACGGGATACTGACAGGTATCTGAATAGGCACCTGGATACATATTGGAACAACTGGATCATAAGGAATTGAGATCACAGACACTTCACCATCCTTACTCTTCGCACCTCTCAACCTTCGATAGAACTGAAGAAGACCCTCATCAATCAGCTTTTGTACCATACCTTTCAAATCAGCACAACCTTCAGGTTGACTTTTGCAATTCTCACAATCAACACCACAGCCCGGGAAGATACCGCTATTAATCAGATGTTGCTTCACAGATACAAGAGGAAAATTCAAACAGCTCACTTCAGATACAACCCTTATCTCTTCACTCTCAATGGCATTCACACCCGAACCTCCGTGAGTAGGCATCGGATTATTGACAATATTGGGTGTAGGAGTGAACTGAATAATCTTTTGGTCCAACAAATCTTGGACTTTGTTCTTTAACGCAATAGACCTCTCGGTATCATGCCCAGCAGCACCTGAATGAAAAGCACATCGTGCATTCGCATTGTAATTCGGAGATTGTGTGTCCGGAGCATTCGGAGCATCTCTCAAAGTAATCTTTTCAATCTTAAGCAAATGTTGCAGCACCTGAGCATAGGTCATAGGAATCGGATCAATCTTTCTGTGAGGCCTAGTCCTGGGAGGATAGCGATCATTACTGGAACGCTGTCCCTGCTGATGTTGTTGTTGTGGTACTGGGATCATGACAGCATTGACATGTGAATTATTTCTCCCTGAACCTCTTCTTCCATATATGGCATCTGCATTGCCTTCTTTCCTTCTAGCATAACCTTCAGTTTGCTTCTTACCACCCGCAGAATTAGAAGAAGCTCCCAACTGAATTTTCCCCATCTTTAGACCCATCTCGACACGCTCGCCATATCTCACCATTTCAGAAAAGTTTGCTGAAGCACTACAAGCCAAGTAGTAGTGTCCAGACAAAGTACTGGTAAACATGTCAATCATCTCACGTTCAGTCATTGGTGGCTGAACCCTCGCAGCTAACTCACGCCATTTCTGAGCATACTCCTTGAAGGAATCTTTAGGACCTTGAACCAAACTCTGAAGTTGAGTTCAATTCGGCGCCATGTCAACATTATACTGATAATGCTTAATGAAAGCCTCCACAAGATCTCTCCAGGAATGGATATGAGTACGCTCCAGCTGAACATACCACTCCAAAGAAGCCCCAGCAAGACTATCCTGGAAGAAGTGCATCAGGAAACCTTCATCCTCGGAGTATACCGACATCTTTCGATAATACGCCTTAACATGAGTCATAGGACAAGTCGCCCCATTGTACTTGTCAAAAGATGGAACTTTGAATTTTGGCGGGATCCTCACACCAGGAACCAACCCCAAGTTATTGATATCCATGCCTAACACCCCTTTGCCTTCAACAGCTCTGAGACGTTCTTCAATCAGACGATACCTTTCAACTTCATCATGCGCACCCTCAGCACTGTGCCTTGATAGCTGATCAAAGTTCTCAACATCGAAATCCAGATTACCACGGTTCTGAGTATCTCTCCTTCCCAACAGACGAGACGGAGGTGGAGGTGGAAACCCCTGATGCTGATTGAAAGGATTATAGTGTCCTCCCATACGAGAAAACTCATTCGGATCATGGTGATCATCAATCCTACCAGATACATCATCAAACAGCCGTTGGCGTCCTTCATTCTCATTCCTTCTAGAATTCTCGACGAGAACTCGCAAGTCATCCTGCCCCTTGGTCACATTAGTCAATGCTTCCATAAACTGCGCCATTTGTGCATTCATCTGCTCTGTCAGCTGAGCTCTCATCTCTGCCATCTGTTCTTGAATCTGTTCCATCTGCCTTCTCTGATTGCTCCTAGTCGGATACGGGTGATTAGCCGTCTTAGAACTCCTTCTGGTAACAAAACAGCAAGACATGAGATATAAGACCTGCAAAACCTGCAAATATATGACATGTATGATATATGAATGATATGCATGAAATGTTTGTCAATTTTCAGGTATCCAAGAGTTCATCCCACTCTCAGATAGGACATAGAAACCCTGATACAGAATATATTCGAACAATAATCCACGCACGAGAATAATTCAACAAACTGAGCATATTTCATTCAAACATAACCGAGAATTTGAGTTCATACCAACAAAACACATAACCGTGTCACAAAGTGCTTATAAGGCATACAAAAGAAATCCAGAACATCAAAATGCGACCCCATCCAACAATCCTGGACATGGGCGACAAACATCAAGAATACACATCAAATCAAACCCCTAGACCAAACAAATCCAAACCACAGCAGCACTAGGATCGTCTGACAACAGAATGAGCTCCTCCATCTCCTCTCCGCTGGGACCGGAAGCTTGCAAGCTCTTCTTCAAGTCTAGCTGACTTGGCTTTCTCTTCCATCAACTGTTGTTCTGAATCCTGCATCCTTCTCTTGCTATTGCTTTCGGACCTTCGCAACTTCGCACATTCCTGCTGTTTTCGGTACAAGCTTTCTTCCATCAAGTCATGAGATCGCCTTTGGGCACGTGTCATGCTTGAACCTTCACCTTGCGCATGCTTGAGCTTACGAGCCAATTCCGCCTTTTCGCGATCTTGAAAATACCTCTCCAAGCCAACCTCATTGTCCTTTGCTCTTAGTTTGATGTTGTCCGCTTCAGTTTGAATATAGAGTTCAGCCGCAACGGTATCAGATAAAACCACGGGAGGTTGCTCATACAATGGACATGACCTAGCAAATGGCAACAACAGACTTGCCACTCTTGCTTCAACCCACTTGCGGTAAGGACCCATAGCAATAGGAACTTTCTTGCTCAAAGTATTCTGATCTCTCTTGTGAACTTTGGTCCAAGCATACGCTATCTTTTCTAGCTCCAGAGGATCTTTACCATCAGCAAAGTACACTGATTCAAATGCTTCTACATCATTCTGAGCCCTTTCCATTGCATATCCCAATTGACGATAGGCGAGTGTGGGATTGTAACTAATGCAACCTCTGGTTCCCATGAGAGGAACGTTGGGATATGGACCGCAACTAGTGATGATGTTCCAAATCTTCCCCACACAATAGTTCCACCTGATGTCATAAGATGTGAGGTTAACAATCCTATCTGACCACTTAAGAGAACTCTTCTTGAGCACAAAAGGTCCTCTCACCGGCAAATGCAACATGAACCACTGATACAACAACGGAAGACAAGAACCAACAGCATATCCTCCCTTCTTACTTCTCGAATGGATCGAAAAATAAGCGTCTGCAAGCAACGTTGGTACGGGGTTTTTGTTCATAAAAACACAAATTGCCGCCAAACTCACAAAGTTTTCTCTTGAAGGGAATAAAACAATACCATAAATCATGATAGCAAGCAAGCGACTAAAATCAACCCACTGCTCCTTCTTCGCCGCATCCTCAGCCCTACTGATCAAAAAGCAAAGATAGAAACCAGAAACACCGCCCGATGACTTCCAATTTCTTTCCACCTCCTTTATACCCATGTGAAGAGCTTCAGCTATTTTTTCAAATCTCACAACCTCGGGAACTCGAATGAAAGGTACATCATCAGTGATTCGGATGTTGAGTATGTAAGAAAACTCCTCGAGTGTTGGCACCAGTTGATAATCCTGAAATGTAAAACACCTCAACTGTGAATCATAGAACTGAAACAGGGTGATCAAAGCCATTGGATCGAAAGATGTCTTGAGGATGGAGAGCAAATTGCCATAATCATGATTGAAGTCACGAAGAACCTCCCCTTCCAACCGAGAACTCAAACCAATCAACCCCGAAACATCAATATCCGGAATCTTATAAGCTCTGGTGTGCCTTGTACGCTCCTTGACAGTATCAGTGGGAATGTCCATCTTCAACTTGGGTGAACTCCTGAATATCCCTGAAAATATGACATGCAAATGCTTATTATTATACTTTTTTTTTGCGTTTCTTTTGGAAATAAATATGCTATGATGCAAAGTGGTGGGACTTGTTGCCGCCCACCAGGCATTCTGGACTGCCGGTAACACACATAATACAGAGCCAAAGGTTCGGCCCCCAAATGGTATACCATACGGAACACGGAATGTCAATCTACAGAACCAAAGCCCGTAGTCAACAACACACTGGAACAGAACACAGACTACCACTCGAACAAGAACAGCGGTAACCCTCGAACAAGAACAGCGGTAACCCACGAACAAGAACAGCGGTAACCCACGAACAAGAACAGCGGTAACCCACGAACAAGATCCGAAGTCACCATCAATGTACCTGTTAAGCAATGATTGATTCCCGCCCCACTCACGGGTAAATCTAGGCCAAGGTAGGTCAAAAAAGCCAACAGAGGATCGAATGTAGGCGCTATCATACGATATTGCCTCATTCCACCAAGCTCTGCCCGTGGATACGTGATCAGATCAATCAGGCATACGCCTTCTGTCCGTCACGGCCACTCTATTCCTAGTTCCTATGGTATCACTCATAGCCTGGGTATTGGGCCTTTTACCTCTTGAAACACCCACCCACATATAGAAATCCAGACAGTCCAGAATATGATGCAGAAAAGTAAAAGCGCACATAGAATGCAATGCAAACAGGTAAATATGCAAAGCAGTAAAAACACCCAAAGATAAACACACAAGCGCTAGGATCGACTCGGTGAGTCCGGACCAGCAACAGGTCGAGACGTCCCCAGCAGAGTCGCCAGCTGTCGCTACCCGCGAAAATTAACAGAGTCGCCACTAACATATTTATCCTGAAAAGGAAGGGAATGCCAGCAAACCACAAAACAAAACAACGGTCTCACGACCAGAGAAAAGGGTAAGGGAGTCGGTTACGCGAGGGGAAGGTATTAGCACCCCACGCGCCCATCGTACTCGATGGTATCCACGCCTGTGTCTAAAACTATGGGTGTGTAACAAATCTACGCTAATCTGGACTAAAATGAATGCAGAATGTAGGGAAAAGAAAGGATTGTGCTCGCACGGGCCCTACCCCGCTGCCTACGTATCTGTTTTGCAGAATCAGAGCTACCGTAGCTCGGCTAACTAATTTCTGTTTGTTTTGTGTTTTTTAGGTGAACGAGTTACATTCACACTCCGCTGCTCGACCTTTGGAGACTTATGCTGGGAATGGAGCGGAAATAACAAGCTCTTAAGAAAAGAAAATCAAAGAGTGTGGTTTGTGTTTTAAAGAATGCATGAGGAAGACCTAAGCTAAGGGGGAAAGCTTGCTACCTAATGTTATCATACAAAGGGTACAAGTCTAAACTAAGCTATCAACCTACGAGGGAAAAGGGAAGCAAACAATAATATCACACAAACGAGCATCCGCTCGTAAAGCAAACAAACCAACGGTACTGACCGAGTGGTAGAAAAGCGGTCCCGCCATAGCCAAGGGGAGCAGCTCAACCCAAGTCAACCAAGCATTAGACCTCGCGACAATGATCGGGCCATAGACAAGAGGGCGGACCCCTCTCAGCAACCAAGCCGTCACGGATCATAAAGGAAAACGGTGCGTGCGTACACCGAGCATCAACGTCGAGCGACGCGAGCTATAGGAAAGGCGGGGGTCCGGCTACATGAACCCTTTACCTGACATACTCAATAACAAGATCTTTTGCACGTTTGGAAGCAAGCAACGCGAGGCGTGCGCCTACCAAACAGACTCGATGAGACTAGGCGGGGGTTGATTACGAACCCTTGACCGCATGCCTTCCATGAGGACTTAACGGAGTGCCATATAGGACTTATTACACCGTGACTCCCTGCCGCAAAGCACAAATATAAACACACCAACAAAAACAGAGCCTCTTTCGAGGACTTGGCCAGATGCATGTCTAGGTCCTACTTCTCATGTTATTGGATGATGCGGTAAAGCGATAAAATGCGAGAAAATAAAATGAAACGGGATCAATACCAAATGGATGATGATCCGTAAACTATAGCGAAGCAAAGCGAAGAAAGTAGAATCCCGCAAGCGAGCTAGCAAAGCAAAAGCGAATAGTCAGCACACCGATTCAGCACACCGATTAGCCACAAAGCACACAAATGTCGACTCGTATGTCGAGCACAATCACAATACACCTGCAAGAGGAACAAGCAAACCAAACAAGCAGATATAAAGTAATACAGGCGTGTCTCCAGGATGAGAGCACGACACGAGTAAATGAGATAGAATTGTATTCCGCAAGTGAAGCGGAACACTCAAGCAATGAGTATCAATCGGCGACCGTCCAAACGCCTTGCACACTAGCACACAGGTCAGAGATAACAAATATCGCAATCGGAATTGCGTTATTACCATAAAGCGAAAAGAAACGGACAAGTTATGTAAATGTAAGATAAACGATCAACATGAAAAGGAAAAACAAACATGGAGAACTTAACAAACAATCAATATCAATCATCTCATGAGATAGCACGTTTCACAAGCTTTCCAACGATATAAAGAACGCACAAATCGGAGTTACGAGTGAAAAGATACGAAAGTTTGAAGTTAGAAAATAAAATATGGAAAAAACACTCAGGAACCGGTTCCTGCATAGGACAACCCGGTTCCCCATACAAAAAACCAGAGAATGAACATTTCAGAAAACTGGGAACCGGTTCCCACCTAGGGACAACCCGGTTCCTGGTACAAAAACACAGAGAATGAGAAAATAAGCAAGCTGGGAACCGGTTCCCACCTAGGGACAACCCGGTTCCCCATACAAAAAACCAGAGAACACAAAAATTAGCAAGCCAGGAACCGGTTCCCACCTAGGGACAACCCGGTTCCTGGTACTAAAAACCAGAGAATCAGCATTTTTGGATAGAGTGGGAACCGGTTCCCGCCTGGGACAACCCGGTTCCTGGCGTGTAAAAACAGATTTTTAAGCATTTTAAAGGCCTTGGAGCCATTCGCACTCAATCCAAAACGTACCAATTAAGCACAAGCAAACATCAACAACACAATTTACATGCATCCACACATCAAATAATCCACGTGTTAACAATTATGCTAAGTGCGACTCGTCAAATAGAGCAAATATCAAGCAACATTGCATCACATGCATTTATACAAACACGTGGAGTACATCACAAGCAACACAAACTATCAACAACAATTATGCACACAAAGTCAACAACAAATTACGGATCCGAACACGAACAACACAATTCATCATCAACGGATATCAATCATATTCAATCAACATCAAATCCAATCACAATTTACATGAACACGATCAATTCGGACAAAAATACGCAAATTCACCGATCAATCATTATCAATCATCCATAAATCAAGAACAAGGAGTAGATCTAGATTTGAATTCACATATAATCAACAATTAAGCACTTAATTCAATGGTTCAAGGCTTACCGAATGAAGATCCAACCGAAGCACGAACACGAACACGATATGAACGCGAACACGACACGAACGCGACTCAATCACGAAAGCGAATCCGGAGTGGGAGAGAGAGAGATCGCGCGAGATCTAAGGGAGAGAGGAGGAGATTTCAACTTTGATCCTTGATTCTTCAATCCATGTTCTTGATCTTGATGAACTTTGATGAATATTGATGAAAGTTTTATGTAATTTGTGGTTTTGATTCAAGAGAATTGAGAGAGAATTGAGAGAATATGTTTGTGAAAATTGGTGAGTTGAAATTATGAGAGTTCTTCTCTTGATTTGTGAAGAGCAAAATGTTTATATATTGTCAACGCGAAACGTCCAAATTGCCCTCGGTGCGTCTTATTTTGGCTCGTTTTTAAGGAAACTCGGTTCGGCTCTAAATTTCGGAACTAAACCGATGCCATTATGAAGATGACCAAATTTGTGACCCGTCGCCGCGAGAATCACCTCAATTCGATAAGCGATGAAGAAAACACGCCCGTTTGAATGACGAGAAACGTCAATTCATCTGGTGCGACTGCGCAGAATTTTGTGAGTACCGCTCAAAAAACTCGATAAAACTCTATCTTCGGCTCAAAATCTGAACAAGCATGTGTGACGAAGAAACGAAGCTACCGAAATTTCTGAGAAAATGCCGCCGGAATGGACTTCATACAATAAAAATCGAAGAAGTTATGAATTTTCAAACTAGGTGCGACATACTCGAAAACACACTTTTCACTGAAAAATCAAGGCGTTCTTCAAAATGCTGGGAATTTTTGGTGCATAATTGGTCTTCGGTCCGAACATATAAAATCTTGGTAATGATAGTACGGAGCTCCAGTTAAATTTTCAAGCGAATCCGACGAGCGGATTGTGAGATATGAATTTTTTATTGTCCGAAAACCCTACATTCAGCACCGTTTTTCACTGCGAAACCTCAAGTAATTTGCAAATTTGACAACCTTCTTCAAAGAATTAGCTTCCGAGCCGAACACGAAAGTTGTAGACATCGTCGAAACAGTCAAGATAACGCGGGAACTAAGCTCATATCACCTTCCAAATATGACTTGCGAATTTTTTCTCGTATTTCCACTGTTTAAACCATTTTTCACGCCTTTCTTCTTAAACCCATGAAAACTCTTTATTATTTTTCTTCAATTTTGAAATGACGAAATAAACGTCATTATTAACTTATAGCTCAAATAAAGAGGGCAAATTTTGGGGTGCAACAGACGAAAATCTTTTAAGTGGGGGAGAGTTGTAACAACCCAATTTTTATTAGTATTTATTTTACTATTATTTATTTAATTAATTGGTGTGTTAATTATTTATTTAATTATTTGTTGTGTTAATTATTTATTTAATTATTATGTGATATAATGATTAATTTAATTAACTAACCTTGTTTGTAATTGTGTTTAATTGGTTAATTGAGATAAGTGAATTATATTAATTAATTTGGTGCGTATATTTGTGTCTATTTAATTATTGGTGTTATTTGATTTAGTAACTAAAATAGAAATAATAAATAGTATATAATTTATTGGGGCTTAATTATTGATGTTGGAAGTAAATAGGGGGGGTGTTATATTTAGGCCCATATAGAATAGTTATAAATGTGAGAATGAGGGAATGACATAAGTTCATATTCATTTCTCCTCATTTCTCACGGCTAGACAAGAAGAGGAAAGAAAAGAGGAAAAAGAGGAAGAAAGGGGAAGAACGAGGAAGAGGAACTAGGGTTTGGAGGAGAAATTAAAGAGGTAAGGGGGAGAATCCTTATTATTATGGGTTAGTATAATTGGGTCAATGGGTAGATTAACATGATTTAGGAATTTTGTTATTCATTTATTTTTAGGTTTTGACATGTTTAGAGTGAAACCCCTAAATTCTCATGGTTCTATATGTTTTTTTTATGCTGTCTTACATCTACTGTTGCGGATATATATACTTGTGGTGGAAAAGTAGTGTTTGTATTGATACTATGTTTTGTTTATTATATTGTAGCAATAAGATAGAAAATGAAATATATATATTTTTCTCCTGTTCTTGTTCCGTAGCGCAAGAAACAAGTATAATATTAACTTATATTACTGTAGCGCACCAATAAGAATAAGTACTGTCATGTTCTACTGTAGCGAGAAAACAAAAGAAAAGTATAATATAATTCAAATAATCCCATTAGATCGAATAGCGGAATTAAGCGGTATAATTACTTATCCGGAATTTGATGAAAATTTACGTGGTAGCTAAGTTTAATTAGTAGATTAACATGGTGATGTTATTTTGTTGAAATTGTGATTTTTACGAATCGACCGAAATTGTGTTTTATTTAAATATTCTTTATAAATAAATTTTAACAATTTAATAGAGTTGTCAGTAGAGTTATTAAAGTTGTCAATAGAGTTGTTAGAGTTGACAATAAAGTTGTTAGAGTTGTTTTGAATTATTAAGAGTCATACTTTTGTTGTTTCGAGTAATTCTGACATGTTTAGAGTTGTCAGTGTATAATGTCGGTGTTTTCTTTTCATTGGAACTTTAACAATTCATATATTTTAAACCGTAACTCCGTTTGAGTTTCCGTTCAAGGCGTTAGAAAGCTAGCACGATATTCTTTTCAATAAAAATGGTCTTGAGCAATAGAATACTAGAAAGTGGAAATGTAATAGAAATAGAATTGAATTGAAATTAATATAGTGTGATTATTAATTGGTTGATTAAATTAATAGTTGAATTAATTTCAATGTGTTCAATTGATTAGCGTATAATTGGAATTGAATTGATTATTCGGTTTGTCAGTAATTACGGTATTTTGAGGATTTGTCCGTAATTGTGTTTTGTCTTGAATATGTATGTTGAGAAATATATATTTCCATGCCAATGATGTTGTGCTAATATTGATTCTCTGTGAGTAGTTGGTTAATATTAATTCTAATGATTAATTGCTTGATGTTGAAAGTGTGTGTTCATGTATAATTGGCAAAATGAGAATTAAAATGAGATAGTGTGGTTACTAGTGTTAATTTGATTGTGTGAATCGTAATTGATTAATTGGCCTCTTGTATGTGAATGATGTGTGTGTTGTGTACAATTGGTGGATAATTCATAGGGTTGAGTTATTGTGATATGCGGAAAGTTAAGATGGTAGAGATGATCTTAATTGCATATATTTGTAACATTGTACATACATTCATATCATAGTGTGCCTTGAAACACAGGTGGATTTGCTTTGAAACACAAGCGGGCTTGGATTCTAGAGCGAATCGGAAGCCGTAAACTATATGTTTACAATTGGTGGACTTTGGTCTTGTCCGGAACGGAAGTGTTGCTTAGATTCTCGAGTTATGAATCGGAGGCCGGTGAAACTCAGAATTTCACATTGGTACCACATGCATAGTGTCACATGTTTCATTGAGTCACATTAGAGTTATGTGATAGTTGCTTATGTGCATTATGTTGTTATGATGTGTGCATGAATGTGATAATTGATTATGTGCATTATGTTGTTGTGATAAGTGTACGAGTGAACAATTGATTATGTGCATTGATGTTGTGATGCTATGTGTATGAGTTTGGTAATTGATTATGTACACTTGGTGTTGTAGTGATAATTGTATTAGTTGATAATTGAGAAGGGGTGATGTTTGAATACGTAATTGGTTAAATGCGAGGATATGTGATAATTATGGCTATGTGTATAATTGAGAATATAGTATTGAGATATTATACTCTTATACTTGGTGTATGCTTAATATATGTGAATTATAATTAGTATTAATTTCATGATTAGGCAAGTGTAATGCATTCCTATAATTGTTGATTTAACCATTGTATCTCATTATACTTTCTTCATAATGGTTCGTATTCTCACCCTTCTGTTTTAATGTTGCCCTCGTTTGGCGACATGCAGGTTTGACGATTAGTAGCTGGCGTGTGATCTAGTCGGAGTTTCTTCCGAGTTGCTTGGTAATTAAGTAGCGAGTCAATGCTCTAGTCATGTAACACTGGGTAGCTTAGACGTTGAACTCATGTTCTATTTGTTTATGCATTTTGTTATAACTTGCGAACATGTTTAATTAGTTACTTGTTGTTGAGAGGCCTTAAGCCAAATATTATGATCATGGTATGGGACATGTATCATTTATATGAAACACATGAGTATCACTTTCCGCTGTTAATGCATATTCTGGATGAATTATGATTATATGTAAGGTGTTATTTGAAATGACCAGGTGTATTGTATTTTGTGGATAAATGCTGTCGGTTTTAAAAGCTTTTCAATTTTTTTGAAAACGTCAATGTGACGCCCTTTGAGTTATATGCATGCTTATTCTCTGATTATATGCTTATTATTTTATGGGGTAAAAAGGGGTGTTACAGGAGTGTGGTGGGGATAAGAGTCTGGGTCCGGATGGCTATTCTTTTCTCTTTATAAAGAATTGTTGGCACTTTCTTAAGGAAGATTTTGTTCGGTATTTCGAGTATTTCTTCGAAGGAAACGCCATTTCAAAGGCAATCACCTCTTCTTTTTTGACATTGATTCCGAAGAAATCTAATCCGGTGTCTTTGGCCGAATATCGTCCCATTTGTTTGTTTGGTTGCATGTACAAAGTAGTGACAAAGCTTTTGGCGGGGAGACTTAAAAAAGTGTTGACTTCGATCATTTCTAATTGCCAAAGTGCGTTTGTTCCTGGTAGGCAATTGCTTGATGGAGTCTTGGTTGCTAACGAGGTGGTGGACTATGCTAGGAAAGAAGGTAATAATTGTATTCTTTTTAAAGTTGACTTTGAGAAAGCATATGACAAAGTTAGTTGGAACTTTTTACGTTACATGATGAAACGGATGGGTTTTGGTCAAAGGTGGTTGAAGTGGATGGAGTTATTGGTGTTTAATAGTAACATGTCGATTCTTGTGAACGGTAGCCCGACAAAGGAGTTTACCGTTTCTAGGGGTTTGAGACAAGGAGATCCTCTATCTCCTTTTCTTTTTGTTTTGGTTGCCGAAGGATTAACGGGCTTAGTCAAAAGATCTATCAAAGTTGGAGATTTTCAAAGATTTGAGATTAAGAGATCGTGTGGGGTTGATATTCTCCAATTTGCGGACGACACCCTTCTTGTTGGCGAGGGTAGTTGGAAGCAAATTTGGGCGATTAAGGTGGTTCTTCGTGCTTTTGAAGTTGTTTCGGGTCTTGGTATTAATTTTCAAAAGAGCAAACTTATCGGAATTAATTCTAATGCCCATTTCTTGGAAGCGGCGTCTCATGTTCTCTCTTGCAAATTGGAAGATAGCAATTTTTTCTTTCTCGGTATTCCTATTGGCTTTAATCCTAGAAAGGAATCTTCTTGGAATCCTCTGGTAGAGAAGTTGAAGAACCGTTTGGAGGGGTGGACCAATCGCTTTCTTAATTTGGGAGGTAAAATTACTCTTCTAAAGTCCGTGCTTAGTTCTTTATCCATTTTCACTATGTCTTTCTACAAAATGCCTTCGAAAGTGGTTAAAAAGATTACTTCCATTCAAAGCAATTTTCTATGGGGGGGAGTGGAGAACAAAAGGAAAATTCATTGGGTCAAATGGAGGGATGTCAATCTTCCTTTTGAGAAGGGGGGTTTGGGTGTAAAAAATTTAGCTTTGTTTAATGTGGCCCTTCTTAACAAATGGAGATGGAAGATTCTTCAAGGTACCGATGCCCTTTGGTATAGTATCTTGAAAGCTCGTTATGGAGATTTGTCTCTTAGGATGATGGGTGGGGAAAAGGGGGCGGCCCTTTCTCGAGGATCCTTTTGGTGGAGAGATCTCTTAAATCTTTCTTATAATTCTTTTGGTGATCCAATTGTTGATTGTAGTAGGTTCTCCGTCAACAATGGTTTTAATACACCTTTTTGGCATGCTAAGTGGATAGGAGAATCATCCTTGAAAGTCCTCTTTCCGGACCACTTTGAGGCTTCCAATTTGAAGCACGTTTCCGTGGAGGCAATGGGGGGTTGGAGGGATGGAGGGTGGACTTGGGGGGGACTTTGGTTTGGCGGGGAATAGCCTTTCGATTGACGTGGGGGAGTTGAGAAGTTTCGTGGGCGGGGCGGAAGGGAGGAGTGAGGGGAGGGATGAGGTGGAGTGGTACTACAACGACGATATGGACTTTTCGGTGGCGTCTTGTTATTCTTTTCTTATGAAGAGCTACATCCCTTTCGGTCCTTCTAATAAAAGCGATGAAGCTTTTGGTATTTTGTGGAAATTGGAAGTGCCTTTCAAAATCAAAGCGTTCGGGTGGAGACTTTTCCTTAATCGGCTTCCTACAAAGGATTTGTTATTGCTTAGAGGTATCCCTGTTCCTTTAGATAACATTTTTTGTTCCTTTTGTAGTGTTGACTTAGAAAAGTGTAGGCATACTTTTTTTATTTGTGGGGTAGTTGAAAGGATTTGGAATGATATAGCTTCTTGGGTTGGTATGGGAAAGGGCGAAGGACGAGTGTTTACCGAGTTTTATGGAGTGACACTCCTTCTTTAAACTCAAGAAAGTTAAGAGGTGTAAATTGGGTGTGGTTTGGTTGGCGGTTACTTGGTGTCTTTGGTTAGTTAGAAATGATGTGTGTTTCCGGAATGATGGTTGGAGCGTTAACAACATTGTTTGGAACATTAAATTTACGGTGTGGAGATGGTCTTTTTGCGGGAATATTACCGCTACCAATTGCAATTTTTACGATTTTTATAAAGATCCTTTGTGCTTCCTTTCGTAAGGATAATTGGTTTGTAATTTTCCTCTTTTGATAGGCTTATCTGATGACCATTGTAATTGGGTTTGAGAACCCCTAGTTCTCCTATATATATAATCCTTGCTTATGAAAAAAAAAAAGTTAAAATTTGCGTAACAACTTAATATTTCATTTTATTTAGTGTTCAATATGTATCTGATAAGGTTATCTGATGTGAGAAGAGTCTATAAAAAGTATAAAAAAAAACCAAATAAGTTATATAATGTAATATAAATGCATTGAATAATTAAATGATATATTTCATGCAGTTAAGCTATCGATCTCCATCAATAATAATTCTCAAACAATGTAATATTAATAACCCTTACATAATTGTATTTACACATGTTACATTCTTTCTTTAATATTTAATAGTCACCGAAATTGCTACGAATTTCTAAGATATTTTTAAATATAATGTGTATAAAATGGTATAAGAAATGTATTGCATAAAATTGCTACAATTTAATAGTCTGATTCTATTGCATGAAATGTATTGCCATGTTATAATGGAACATTTTTTACCAATAGGTATACGTTCTATTCTGCCAGAAAAAGTAAGAAGCGCAATAACTAAACTGTGTTTTTTCTTCAGGTCAATTTGCAGTAAGGTGATCGATCCCGCGATCTTACCTACATTGCAAAAAGAGATAGTTGTTACTTTATGTGATCTTGAAATGTATTTTCCTCCCTCGTTTTTTGACATAATGGTTCATCTAGTCGTTCATCTTGTGAAAGAGACACAATTGTGCGGACCAGCTTATATGAGATGGATGTACCCTACTGAACGTTATATGAAAATATTAAAAGGGTACGTGAAAAACAGAAGTCGACCGGAGGGTTGTATTGCCGAGCGATACATTGTTGAAGAAGCGGTTGAGTATTGTACTGATTTTCTGTCAAATGTTCAATCAATTGGACTCCCTAAATCTCATATTGTTGAACAACTAGGCGTCGCTAATATGCACTCATACATCCGGTAATATTCACTCATCCGATATATTATTTAATTAGTCGAACAATTTATTTACACATTTCAATGAAAATAATCTAATGTTTATTATGTTTTTATTTAAGGTTGTTGTATGACAGAGTGTTGCGCGGGACTGCGTTGTCAAACAGATTCCGTTAGAAAGCGCTTAATCGATAGATTCATGTCCTCCGGCAATACAGAAAGTCTGATTCTTTGGGCGTATAATACCCGACCAGTAGGGTTAGTTTCTCATTCTTGGTTCATCTAATCTTTGTTTCTTTTGCGTAGCAAAATTTTTATATAACCTATTTTTTAATTTATAGAGCACACTGGTTGTTGCTTGCTATCAACCCGATAAGAGAAGTGGTATATTTTCTGAATTGGGTAGATGGTGAGTGGAGCAATTATTCGGCTATGAAGGAAATGATTGATTTGTAAGTGGGATCGTTCTAAATATTCTTGTATATTTATATATTTAATTATTTGTGAGATTGATCTAAATATATGCTTTTATATTTTTGTTAGATCAATACAAGTGTTCCGAAGTCAACGAGACGCACGGGTATCCCGGACTAAATCAAACAACATTACTTGGATTAAAGTGCAGGTACATTATTTTTCACAATTTTGCTTATAATATTTATGCTACTTTATAAAACAAGACAACTATAAAATCTTATTTGTTTTCTATGTAGTGTTCGATACAGCGAAACAGTTCAGATTGCGGATACTATGTTTTGAGTTTTATGAAAGAAATCCTTCAAATGAATCAACTAGAGATTCCAATCACGGTATAGATTTATAACTTAATTAGATAACTTCTTATAATTTATTACATTTAACTAAATCATTCTTATTATGTTTTTGTTCTGTAGTACTTTGACGAATTCCGTGCTGCTTCTTACACGAGACTTAAGTTGGAAGAAATCAAAGAGGATTTGTGTCAATTTTATATTCATCAGCTATTCATGTAGGATTTGTGTCGATTTGAAGTATAATATTATAGTACTCTAGGATATATGGTTACTATAATGATGTATATATATAATTTTGGAACTATAATGATGTATATATATATAATTTTGGATATTATAATGGTATTATATTAGTATATATATAGTCCTACCTATGGTTGAAAATATATCTCGTCGAAAATATATTACAGGTCGAAAATATTACAGGTTGAAAATATATTAGAGGTCGAAAATATTACAGGTCGAACTGGGAGGCTGAAATTACAGGTTGCACTTTAAAATACCTCATTTAGCAACGACAACGCTTTTAAAAAACGCTCTTAAAGGCCCACCTACTAAAGTGCTTTATTACTAAAAGCGCTGCCTAAGATTAAAAAAAAGAAAATAAAATAAAATAAACGCAACCTACGAAAGCGCTTTTGGAAAAGCGCTATTATAGAGGGGGGCTACAAGAGCGCTTTTTCCAGAAAAAACGCTCTTATAGGGGGGTCTACCAGAGCGCTTTTTCTGGAAAAAGCGCTCTTATAGGGGGAGCTACCAGAGCGTTTTTCTAGAAAAAGCGCTCTTATAGGGGGGGCTACCAGACCGCTTTTAAAAGCGCTTTCGTTACCTACGCCAGCGCTGGCTTTGGCAGCGCTTTAAAGCGCTCTAAAAGCCCAAAATAAGCGCTGTCGTTGGCCTTCCGTGTTGTAGTGAACCCTGCCATATAGGCGAGATTCGAGTTAACCCCTATTTTTTTTTTTAATTACCCGCTTAAAATATGAAAAGTTCTATGATTTATCCCTAGGACCCCTGTAAACTTATTTTTTTGATTTATCCCCCTGTTTTTCATTGTTTTTTACACGTTTAGGGATACCGTCACTACTAGAAAATTTGCTTTTAGTGACCGAAAAAGCTTAAAAATCGGTCACATTCTTTTTCATAAAATAAAATAAAATATTATAATACCTAGGAATCAAACTTGTGACCTTCGTGTATTTTAATAACAACTTTCCACTACACCACTTAACAACTATTGTTATATTTTATATTTAAACATATATACATATAGTTTTTTATAAATATATTATATGTTAAAGCAATAAAAATATGAAAACTTTAATAAAAATTTAAATTTCAAAGAGAATTAAAATCTTTAAAAAAAATGAAAAGGAAATAGCAAATTAATAAAGAGGATAAAAAAAGAAAAAGAAAACAAAAAATATTAGTGACCGAAATTTTGGTCTCTAATTTATATATAAAAATTAAATTGAATATCAAAATATTTTTTGTGACCGATTTAGTGACCACTTAAAATTGGCTCATGAATATTAAATTTTGGTGGCTAATTCAGTCACTATAGTCACTGAAATTTCGGCCACAAAATATTGGTCTATAAATCGGTGGCTGATTTATTTTAGTGACCGATTTAGTGACCTCTTAAAATTTGTTCATGAATATAAAATTTTGGTGGCTAATTCGGTCACTACAGTGACCAAAAATTTTCGGTCTCTAATTCGGTCACTAAAAGCGAATTTTCAAGTAGTGCATAAAAATACAAGGGGTAACCCGAATCTCACCTATATAGCAGAGGATAAACGTCTATTATCTCTAAAATATATAACCTAATCTACGTGTCATTTTGTCACCTTAATCTTAAATGATGTTAATATAGAAAAATACATTCACGTACAAATCTTAATTGAATGTAAATATAGAAAAAATAGATTCACGTACAAATTTCATTCCTATTATATGAATTCAAAGGAACCTTGCCTATTATATGAATTCAAAATCTTTGCCAACGGATACGTCTCTTGATATTTGGAAAGTAGTTAATTTTAAAACAAAATTCTTATTTTAACGACCTTACCTATTATATGAATTGATTATTATTTTTCAGCCAAAAGATTTTATGTTGAAAAACAAAAGATTTGTTTTTGCAGTGACAGTATTATTATTATATATATGAACTCTAACATAACTTTTATTATCACACACATCTTGCATTTATTTGTTACTCTTTTTCTTTAGCTATTTTTTGTAGTCTTCATATATTTTTCATCTTTCAATTTTTTCATTCCTAGAAAATATGGCAGTCTCTCAAGAAGACATTGCTTATGAGATATTTTCTTGGTTACCCGCAAAAATCATTTTTAAATTTAAATTAACTTGCAGTTCATTTTCTAAATTTCCAGAAGAATCTCCTTTCAAAACAAAGCAATCTTGTAATTTGTTAGGGATGAGTGATGCGTGTTTCTTCCTCCAACATGATCAAATAAGTCAGAGATATCAAAAAAGGATTGAGTTGCACCATTTACCTAAAGAGCAACAACTTTCTGGTGTTCCTAACAATGTTTTAACGTTCCTATCAAACTCAGCTTGTATTCTAGCTTCTAGTAATGGTTTGCTTCTTTGTCATACCATTAATGAAGATCCAATTGAATTGTTTATTTGCAATCCAATTACAAAGTCTTGCTTTTTCATTCCTTCTCCTGAGTCATTTAGAAAAATCCATAACTTTTCTACTGTAAATGTCATGTTAGATTGTTCTAACAGCTCTTCTTCTGATGACTATTTCATACTTCTTTTAGAAAACACAGAAGAATGGTCACCAACTAGTTATGCATGCAATATATATCATGGAAAAGAAGGCGTGTGGAAATCAATGGAAAACAACTTTTTAAGTGGTGGTAGGAATATGAAATTTGACATGCCGGTGTTTTACAATGGAGCCGTTCACTTCATCTCAGATTGCTCGGATTACTTTATGAGATCGAGTCCTTTTTATAAGCCTTACATAGTGTCTTATAATTTTGAAAAAGGAACTTCAACTATTCTTGAATTGCCGAGGGAAGCTATAAAAGGTTTTCACATCGAGTGTGACATGGGCATATTTAATTGGGGTAAAGTGACAAGTTCCAATAGTTCTATATGTTTAGTGAAATCAAGAAAATCTGTTTTTTCCATTTGGATTTTAAAAGATTACAACTCATGTTCATGGAAAAAGATTTTGAAGGTGAGAGTCAATGCATTGGGGTTAGAAGAGAAAGATGCTCATGTTACCGGATTTACTGTCATGAACGGAAATATTTTAATTTTTTCTACTGAACACAAGATTTATAGTTGTGGTTTAGATGAAGAAACATTCATGATGGTTGAAGAAATAGGCTCGCACAGTTGTGGATCCAATCCTCGCTTTCTTTCTTACTCAAACACTCTCCGTTCGTGTGGGACTAATGATCAAACCATGCCTTGCTAGAAACAAATAATGTATGCTGCCTTAATAGATTAGTAGAGTTTCTTGTGAAGTTGTAATTTTGATTTTATTATAGTTACTGTGGCCAATGCAAGAGTTAAAATTTGCGTAACAACTAAATATTTCATTTATATTTAGTGTTCATTATGTATCTGATAAGGTTATCTGATGTGAGAAGAGTCTATAAAAAGTATTAAAAAAAACCAAATGAGTTATATAATGTAATATAAATGCATTGAATAATTAAATGATATATTTCATGCAGTTAAGCTATCGATCTCCATCAATAATAATTCTCAAACAATGACATATTAATAACCCTTACATAATTGCATTTACACATGTTACTTTCTTTCTTTAATATTTAATAGTCACTGAAATTGCTACAAATTTCTAAAATATTTTTGAATATAATGTGTATATAAATGGTATAAGAATTAAAACTATATCGTCTATGAAATTAATAGAAGAATATAAAATTATTATTGTTTCTAACAAACACTTTTAGTTAGCCTCCCTGAAGTTAATCAAGCGAAATTGCAGCTGATCTGTATATTCGATGATATTGATTTTGTACTCCATTTTATACTCTAACAATCAAGAGAGATTCTTTAACTCACGCAGTCATAATCATAGGGCATAACGCCCCCTTCACTAATTTTTGTAACCTCCAGGCAGCTTTCAGATCACTATAATCGTGCAGTATTCGTCGCATCCAACTTCCCACTCTTTCCTCGTAATGACGAATTTTATGGGAAAACTCTGCCATCATGACCCCTTCATCTAGTCACTTTAGCTTCTCACCATAGTCACTTTAGCTTCTCACCATACTCTAGGAGCTCCACTCTTTTTTTTCACTCTTTAGGATCTTGAGATAAGCATACTCTCAAGACCCAAGCCTCAACCACTAGGCCTATCCATAGGGTTTTCTTTTTTCTCATACTCTTTTTTCCGCCTCTCCAAGACTTTGACGCTCTCTTTGCTTTCTCTGCCTGATGTCTTCCTGCCTATAACCCAGGTAACCTTCCTTTTACCATATTTCTCTCTCGATTAATTTTAGCAATAGTTCGTATAGGAGAGTGTGACGACTTAGGGAATGTACCTGTTCCCCAAAACACCTAAGAGAGAAGCTAACTCTGGGCTTTAGTTATTAATTTTAAATTTTTTATAGTTATTATCTTTGATACAGTCTCTCTTAATAATAGTTATACATTTTAGTTTATGAAATTCATTTACTCATCTTCATGGTTACTACAATTCAACCGTGATAAGTTGATAGTGTTTTAGGATGCACTCAATTCAACAGTGATCAGTTGATAGTGTTTTCGGATGCACTCAATGACCTCAAATCAAGACGAGCATGAAAGTTATTGGCGAGAAGCACCGAGTCCTGAATGTTGTTCCTATTCCATCAATCCAAAGAAAGATAGTCAGCTGGAAATATATGAATCATAGTCGCCATGAGATTCAGAACAGATATTATGTCATACTGCTTCAGAGCACTTATAGAGTTGCATAGCTTTCCATTCTGAATTTTGATTTAGTAGCTTAAGGCACACATCTTGACGAAAAGATCCTAATCCACTACTAGAAAAAGTTGAAATAGCCACGGAAAATTTAAAATAATGTCATTATCTGAAGAAATTGATGTGATGTATAAGGATTTAAATAACACAATGAATGAAATAAATAAAAATATTATATTATTAATAGAAAATACCAATAAAATTGCAGATTATACCTTTAATAAAATAAAAAATGGTCTTAATGAAATAAATAATATACATGAAACCCTTGATGAAATTAATAGAGATAAAGAAATTGATGAAGATATAAATATTCAAAAAATTAGAAAAATTCTTTATCAATTAGAAACCTTGTTAAAACATGAAGAAAGTAATAGAAGTATAACAATAAAAGATTTAGAAGAAATATTAGTTAGAACAAAAGAAGTAAACCAACTAAAAGTAGTTAAACAAGAACCTATAACTACATTTATGTTAATAAACCCATCATCTTCATGGAGGGGATAAAAACTGAATACATAGAAGCATTAAGAAGATCTAATGATATTGAAGAAATTAGACAATTGATGGAACAACTAAAAATAATAGAAGAAGAAAATAAACAAGTAGAAAAAATAGAAAAAATAGAAACTAAGGAAGAGAATGAAGAAGTAATATTAAATTATAATTCTTCAGAAATAGGATCTGAATTCGGATCTGAATCAGATATAGACGAAATATTTATGGAAAAAGGAGAAACAAGTAATTCTAAACAAAAAAGAAAACGTGAAGAGAGTTGGAATCCTCATAGTTCTTGGGAAGACTATGAAAATGAAACTATGAATAAAAAAGGTTATGCAAAGGCCAGTGGAAAATGGACAAAAGTTGCGGAAGAATTTAAACCTTACTATGAAGAAACTAAATCTAAAAAATTATTAAACTTAGACTGTGTAAGAAATCCAGAGGATATACTACAAAGGTGGTCTAATGATATGATTATGCTTATAGCAACCGATGGATAACAAGAATTTAATAGCTTATAGAACAACAGGAAATGTGTTGAAATTCTTAACAAGTATTAGTGATGAAACATGGAATCAATATATAGGAATGATAGAAAATAATAATCAACAATTTGCTAAATTAATAATGGAATTAATATATAAAGAATTCATAGGCTACAATACTCTTGAACATAAAACAGAAGTAAATAGACTTTTGCGAGAAAAGGCAGAAATTCATCTAATTAATATGCAGATATGTAATATGTGTGAAATAGATAGTTTCATTTGTGAGTATAAAAAATACTATTATGAATTAGATAATGAGACTAGGGAAATATATAGAGGAGTCTTTATATCCAAGTTATCATACTCACTTAGTGCAAAAATAAGAGATATATGGAAATCCCAACCAATTGAATTAGGTGATAGCTTAGGAGGAATTATTCAAATCTTATATAATGAGTTAAGACGGCAATGTATAAAGAGTACAAGAGCTAAACAATTAAATAGATGTAGAACCTCACTTTGTTGTGATATACCAGAGATAGAGCAACCAGGAAATTATCGTTGTAATCAACGAAGTAGAAAAAGTTATAAAAGAAAACATAAATTAAGAAAAACTTATCCGAGAAAAAAGGCCTATAAAAATACTAGAAGAAAGTATTTTAGAAAGAGGAAACAAACACCTAAAAAATATTGTCCAAAAGGAAAAAAGAAATGCGTATGTTGGATATGTAATGTAGAAGGTCATTATGCCAATGAATGTCCAACAAAGAAAGAAAAAGATGTTAAAGAAAAATCAAAATTAATAAAGAAAGTATATAAAATATATAATTTAGAACCATTAGAAGATGAGCTAAGTGATTCTGACTGTAGTGTATATGAATATATAGAGGATGAATTATCTTTAGAAGAAACAGAATCTGAATAGTACATATATCAAAATTAAAATTGAAAAAGAAAACAAAGAAACTGAAGCCTATATAGATACAGGAGCAAGTATTTGTATAGCAACCAAAGCATTATTTAGTAAATGGAAAAGATTAGAGAAACCATTAAAGATTCAAATAGAAGATGGCTCAATACACCCACTAAATTGGGTAGCTACAAGAATTACTTTAAATATTGAAAATAAATTATTCATAGTACCTACAATATATCAACAAGAAACAGGGTTAGATATAATAATAGGAAATAATTTCTTACGATTATATGCACCCTTTTGCCAATACTTAGAGTATATATCGATTAAGGCTCCATATTTTAAAGGAAAATAGCTAAAAGAAATTATAGATATCCCTATTATTCATTCTTCACAAACAATTTATTCAAGAAAACAATCAGAGCTCTCCAGACAAAAACGTGGTGAAATTATAGATTTAGTTTGTAGAAAAATGCGTTATGCATTAATTAATTTAGAACCAGGAAGAAAAATCCCAATACATATTGAAGAACTATTAGATAAAGTGTGTAGTGAAAACCCACTAGATCCTAAAATTAATAATAAAAATATGGAACTAGTTGAATTGAAACTAAAAGATCCAACAAAAGAAATCAAATGTAAACCTATGATATACACAAAACAAGATAGAGATGAATTTGCTGAAGATATTAAGCAAATGTGTGAAAAAGGATTAATAAGACCATCAAAGAGTAAACATTCAGCACCAGCATTTTATGTTGAAAATCATAATGAAATTAAAAGAGGAAAGAGAAGGATGGTAATTAATTATAAACAAATAAATGATGCTATGGAAGGAGATGCGTATTTTCTTCCAAGAAAGGATTTAATTATTGAAAGAGTTAGAAATATGAATTGGTTTAGTACTTTTGATTGTAAATCTTGATTTTATCAAATAAGATTATCAGAAGAATCTAAGGCTTTAACAGCATTTAGTTGTCCTCAAGGTCAATATGAATGGAATGTTCTTCCAATGGGAATGAAACAATCACCAGGTATTTTCCAACGCAAGATGGACTCTATCCTTAAAGAGTTCAAAGATTTTTGTCTTATTTATATTGATGATATATTAGTTTTTTCAAATAAGGATCTAGATGATCACTTTAAAAAAGTAGAATTAGTACTTAATAGGTGTTTAGAACATGGAGTAGTATTAAGTAAGAAAAAAGCTATAGTAGCTCAAAATAAAATCAATTATTTAGGATTAGAAATTGAAAAAGGGAAAATAATAATGCAAAAACATGTATTAGAAAAACTTCAAAATTTTCCCACTAAACTAAAAGACAAAAAGGAATTATAAAGATTTCTTGGATTACTAACATATATTTCAAATGAAGGTTTTATTAAAAATCTTGCAGCTGAAAGAAAATTACTTCAACAGAAACTAAAGAAGGATGCTATTTGGTCATGGACCGAAGAAGACGAAATACTTATTACTAAATTGAAATATTTATGTCGAGATCTTCCTGAATTATATCATCCATCAGATGATGATCTAATTATTATTGAAACTGACGCATCAAACAAATGTTGGGGAGGTGTTATGAAGGCTAAGCCCCCTGGCCAAAAGAAAGAATTTCTATGCAGATATATGTCTGGAACTTTTTCAGACAGTGAAATTAATTATCCTACTCATGAAAAAGAAACATTAGCATTAATTCGGATGTTAGAAAAACATCGAATTTATGTTCTTGATAAAGAATCTATTGTTAGAACCGATTCTACTTATGTTGCAGGTTTCAAAAATATTAATCATAAAGGAACTTACAAGCAAGGCAGGCTTATAAGATGGCAGATGAAACTAGCCGAATATAATTACTCAATTACTCACATTAAAGGCAAAAAGAACGTACTTGCAGATATACTTTCTAGAGAATGGAACGAATCTCAGAAGAAATTTTGAAACAACAATTGGAGTTAAAAGAAGCACTAAGAATTCACAAAATAAAAGAGCAAGAACTGATTGGAAAGGGAGTGGAATTAATCGATAAGGAAATAGAAATTATAAAATCTCAACTTAGAATGAAGAATCCACTTGAAGAGATTAAATTAAAAGAACCTAAGAAATGGTATGTAGTATTTAACGGACCATTTCCAGGAATTTATGATGAATGGTATAAAGCAGCCCCTCATTGTACAAAAATCTCAGGAGTTACTTATAAAGGGTATGCCACCAAAGAAGAAGCTGAAAAAGCAATGAATGATCATAGAGAATCAGAAAAATCAAGAAAAGAGATTTATCTTGGCCCAAAAACTTTTTCAGAAACAACAAAGAATAATGCACCAGAAAGAACATCCATGAAAATCTTAGGAAGAATATTCCTTCTTCCCTAGATAATTTGCCAATTATGTCTCGAAAAGAGCATGAAAATCAGGTTAACATTTAATATGTTCCAATTTGGACTTATTGAATGCCTTTATTTAAGTAAAAATCTGGAAGAAATTAATCTTTTCCCATATAATTTTAAAGAATCAGTCCAAAATTTTAAAAAGAATATTGCTGGAGAAAGAAATCTTTATTTAAAATTTTATTCAGCCTATCCGGATTTTACAACGAATCAACCAGCCAAGCACTTTGTCTTCATTGGAGTAAGCAATAATCAATTTCCTTTAAGAGATGACTCAAAAGAAGAAATGTATGATGATGATCACTTAAATATAATTTTATCCAATCAACTTTCAAGCATATTCTTTCAATGTCAAGCTATTGGAAAGAATTCATGTATGAAACACTACGCCAAATCTTACATTTAGCAGCGCAGGTATGGCTCAGGTAACGGAACTCGCTAAAGCTCTTTTTTTTAAAGAAATTTTCTTTCTCCTAATTATGTACTGATTGATGTTTGAAAGCTTAAAAATTGATGCTTTCAATCAAATCTGTTATTTTTTTCATTGATACTGTTAAAAATTATGATTTTGAATGGATTGATTTTGTAACTTTGATTTTCATTTGAAAGCATAGAAGGAATTTTAAGTTGAAATCACGTTGAAATCAGTTCTAATCGAAATTACTCAAATGTCAAAACCAATTTTAGGTGTCTGGAATCACCTTTGGCTCTCGCTAATGTGAAGCCGGACACATTAAAACAATCAATTCTAGTAAGTTTTATTTTATTTTAATTTCTACACAGTTGTTTATTGATCCTTGTCATGAAAAGCATTTGTTTTTGTTTTTAGGTGTTGTATAAAAGAGATGTTGCAGCTGATAGTATGTCTCCCAGTCATCTTTCATTTGTAATTTTATTCACTGATTTTAACAAGTTTTGTTTCTGGCCTGTGCAGATATTCATTGTTACAATGAATTTGATTCATTTATATGGTCAATCAATTGCAATTGGCAGATCATTAAAAACGTTTGACTCAAATCTACTTCTATTGCGATTTTGGCAGATCATTTTCTCTCCTATTTGTTTGGCTTCCCGTTTCACACTTTTAGGAGTAAAGTGGGGAAATCATGTTTTCTTTTATATACTAACATTTTTCTATTTTTCTGGTGAAATATGACTTGATGTGCAGAGGGCTCCTGCTTTTATATCAGAATTGCTTCAGATTATACCAAATGCACATTACTTCAAGAGAGGAACCTATGATTTAAAAAAGGTGGTGTGTGCGTGTGCCTCACTATCTCTTCACTGTTTGGGTAAAAAGCATACTGACTATATTTTCAATTGCAGATTGTAGAATATGCAAATAAAAAGGACTTCACATCTATTGTAGTTGTACACACCAATCGCAGGGAACCAAGTAGGTGGTGCTTTTGAGTAAAGAAGATCCTACGCATCTAGATCTTATATTTTCAAACAATTCGCGATATGCCCATGCTAGGTCTGACTGAAATAGTAGTGCCTGTAAGTTTCAAATTATACTTCCGTTTTTTCATTGATATCTATTATACTTCCGTTTGTTTCAAATTATTGGTGGCTTTTGATATCTTGTGTCCTATCATATGCTTAGGTATATTTTCGAGAAAAAAGAATTTAAAAAGATTGAGTCTAAAGGTAAAAAGGATGAAGATGGCGAGAGTGAGAAAGTTCCTGACCATAAAACAATTGCCCGACTTCAGGTTAGTGTGAATTTATTTTTACGTATTGTTTACCTACCATTTCAAAACTCAATATCCATCGACTAGTCAATATAAATTTGTCTATGATTTTTGTTTCATTATACTTTCCCTGCTACTTTTCATTGCTTTTCTTGTGTGGCTGAATGGATGTCATATTAGTGGTGGGCTGGTGGCATGGCACCTTAAAGTAGTATCATTCTTATACCGGGTATATTAGTTTATGGGTCTTGTGGTTCAGATAGTCAACTTCTGTAATTTAGGGTAGTATTATTATATAACTTGCGTCTAAAGTAGATAATAGAAGATAAGTAAGACTCAAGAGAGAATGATTCTTGAAATGTTATCAATGCACTTCATACCTCTGGCCAGCATACTCGTACTTGGTGGATACGGCATCCTCGGGTTGAGTACCAGTAAACTCCCGAATTCGACAACTCTCAAAACTGAATACTTTCTAATATCACTATTTTTTATAAACCCTTTTCCAGCCTTCCCTTGGTTAGTTATTCAGTTATAAATTATTTCCCGGTTTTGCCCCTCTGTCCCTCAATTTACACTTGTTTAATAAGATGTTTTCTAACTAACTAATAACTATACACTCCTCAAAAGAGCCACCTTTTCTCTAGTTGCACTTGTATGGTACTGAGTTGAAAAGTGAAAACTATCTTAAATGAAGTCTAATATTTACTCCAAGTGGGCCATGAATTATTGCACATTTTTTTTACTACAGGGTGTTAGAAACTCCCAACACAATCTATGTATTTTGAGCATGGCTAATGTTATTGATATGGCATTGTTGGAAATTGGAAATCTAAGACCGACTAATCTTTACATATTATTAAAAAAAGTGAAACAATCAAACATAAGTGAATTCATATTAAAACCTTCTATTATAATAAGTTATCTTTGAATATTTGAAAAGGAGATTGGAAGTGTAATAACCATAGATCTTGATAATTTTGCTTGAATTTATTAAAAAACTAGTGACTCTGTTCTGTCTAATCAATCTTTTCTAATTCAAAATCAGAGGCACGTCTATAGTTTATAAAAGATAAATATCTCTCTGGTTGAAATGTGTAAAAGGTATTAGAGGAAACATCACTAAGAATACCTGCCATTCACATGCCACATAAATTTACAAACACTTGCATTTTGCGGTAGTTTCTTTCCCGCAAAACTACTAATCCTTTCAAAGAAGTAAAACATGAATTGATGACACATTACATTGGTGGATTGAGTTGCAAATCACATGAAATTGTTGCTAATAATATTGTTGATGTTACTGAATGACAATTTGTTTTCTTGGAAAATTTGAAGTATAGATATTTGAGCCTTTAATTGACCGTGTTGTTCTGTTCATACTTTGCAGGACCAAGACCGTGCGCTTGTCGGATTTTTTACATGTAGCATATTTCATGTAGGATTTGTGTCGATTTGAAGTATAATATTGTTGATGTTACTGATTTAGTTTGTAATGATGTATATATATATATATATATATATATATATATATATATATATATATATACATATATAATTTTGGATATGTTACTGATTTACTGCTTTGTTTGAAAATATATCGTCGAAAATATATTACAGGTCGAAAATATTACAGGTTGAAAATATATTACAGGTCGAAAATATTACAGGTCGAAAATATTACAGGTCGAAAATATTACGGGTCGAACTGGAAGGCTTAAATTACATGGTGCATTTTAAAATACCTCATTTAGCAACGACAGCGCTTTTAAAAAGCGCTCTTAAAGGGCCACTTACGAAAGTGCTTTATTACTAAAAGCGCTGCCGAAGATTAAAAAAAACATAAAAAATAAAAAAAAAACGCAACCTACGAAAGCGCTTTTGGAAAAGCGCTCTTATAGGGAGGGCTATCAGAGCGTTTTTTCCAGAAAAGCGCTCTTATAGGGGGGTCTACTAGAGCGCTTTTCTGGTAAAAGCGCTCTTATAGGGGGATCTACCAGAGCGCTTTCAAAAGCGCTTTTGTTACCTACGTCAGCGCTGGCTTTGACAGCGCTTTAAAGCGCTTTTAAAGCCCAAAATAAGCGCTGTTAAAGGCCTTCCGTGTTGTAGTGAAAGTATTGTACAAAGCACCTAATCTCCTACTACTAAGCAAGACAAGTGGAAAGGTACTAAAGGATAGAGATATCCATTTATTGACATCTTTTGAGCTACCATTCTACGCATTTGATAAGGAGACAATGAATTATAAGCCATGTGTACTTAAGGAGTTATGTTCAAATATAAAAAAGAGTGAAAATCATGCATGTGAAAGATGCTTTCAAGAAAAAGATGCCATGGAAGTGACTAAGTGTCTAGAAAAGTCTATGTGTCTTAAGGATGAGGACAAGGATGAAGCAATAATAGAGTCATGAAGATGAGGATAAACGAAAGCAATAATAGAGTCATGAAGATGAGGATAAGGGGAAGTAATAATAGAGTCATGAAGTAGATAAAAAGTAAAGTCATTTGTCATGTAGTATTTAAGTGTTTTAAATAAGTGGTACTATAGATGAATAGTACTATGCATTGTTGTAAATAGAAAATAATATTATAATGTGTGTTTAGGGCTATAAATAAGTGCTTCTACGATGGGAAGAAGCAAGTTGTAGAAAACAACCTTTGTGTAAGTTTCTCTTTAGAAACATATGCTAATCCTTTAGGATTTAGCATGGCACCTTTTGTGTGCATTGTTGTAACATAAACTTATATCAATAAAACCATGTTTCTACTTATTCAAGAATCATTCAATTAAATTACACAACATATATATCTATTAATCAACTATCTCACATAAACTTACGGAAGCAGCGGTGGACCAAAATTTCAGAAGAAATCATGATCAGGTATAATTTCTTTATTTACTTACTTTTATTAAGTGTTATAATTTACTTATACGTCTTGAATAACAAAAATGGAAATTACGAAGGAAGTATTTTAATAGATCCAACCTTATTTCAAAAAATACAAAAGGAAGACTTAGATTTAACTAAGGATGCAAATATGAAGGGAAAGGATAGAATTGGAGGAATAATGAAAAGATTTAACCAAAAGGATAATATTATATATTATGGTAAAATAATTAATGAAACACCAACTGATATAGCAGATGCCCAAGGACATACCTATATACAATTATTAAATAAAAAGAAACTCATGGAACTCAAGAAAAATATAAAGAAAGATGAACATAGAAATAAAATAGGATATATTCATATAGGAGCGGTGTAAGTATTAATCAAAACAACTTTTCAAGAAGGAATAAATTCTCCAGTAGAACTAATATTCAAAGATGATAGAATTACATACCCATTAGATAAAATACTTGGAGTAGTAGAAGGAAATTTAGCTTATGGTAAACTAAAATTTGAAATACATCCAAATATTGGAATACCTTTAAATACTCAAAGATTAGAGCAAACTTTAACTCTTGAACACAAATTCCTTAGAGGAAATTTAATGAGATCAGGAGATAAAATATTTCCAATCACTTATTGTGTCAATTATGCATTAACTAATTCTCACCATAGTATTACCTTTAGAAATAATAATAGAATTGATATTCCAAGTCTTTTTGAAGATATAGGAAAAATTTATTATCCAAAGAAAAATGAAATAGCTGAGCTAGGAACTTTTATGAATAAATCAAAGTTTTTAGAGTTAAGAAAAAATCAAATACCAAAACCACTTAGATTTTATGAACCTGAAAAAATTGAAGAAAGTGATATTGATAAACTTTCAAACCAAGTAAAGGACTTAACAACATATTTAAAAAATAGATTATAAATTTAAACAAAATGAGTATTGCTAAATTTAGTATAAAAGAAAAAGAAAAAGAAATAGTTATAAAAATAAAAGAAATAGATATAACTTATTTTGATAATATTGAAAATAAAGAGAAAGATTTTTATGAAAAACTAAGATGTATTTGGAAATTTATTTTACCAAATGACTTAAAAACAAAAATATGTAAAGAATATGGAAAATTATGTGCAAAAGCTATACTTTTTGAAAATGAAATAGATTATGCACTAGAAAGTGATATAAATTATATTTTGTTAGTTGAAAAGTTTTTATGATGATGAATTTATAATAGACTTAACTTTAATAGAAAATGATGAAATTTGGGACTATTTTGATGATGATTAAGCTAATAAAAATAAATTATAAAGTTATTTCAATAAATAATGAGGTATCATTTTTGGTATCAGAGCACTAAGATTCAAATTAATTAAATTTTAAAAAAAACAAAAATTTATTTTAAAACTAGAAAATGAGTATAGTTAATGAAAGATTACGAATTATAGAACTTAATAGTTTAGTTAAAAGAACAAGAGGTCACATAAAAATATTATATGATAGACTAGATTATTATTTAGTAATAGGAGTTGATTTTGAAATTGAAAGAATTACAAAACACCTTTTAGAATATGAAAATAAATTAGATTTTTACAAAGCAAGGTTAAAAGAATTAAATGAATATAAAAATATCCGTCACTGAGATTTGCGACCAAGGAATTAGAGACCAAAGTTAAAATTCGGTCAGTAAAAATCTAATTTATTCACTGAGATTTGTAAAAATATCCGTCACTGAGATTTGTAAAGTCATACGGATCCGGATACCTATACGACCCGAAATACTAAAAGCATTCGGATCCGGATACCTATACGACCCGAAATACTACACTACTAGAAAAAGTTGAAATAGCCACGGAAATTTAAAATAATGTCATTATCTGAAGAAATTGATGTGATGTATAAAGATTTAAATAACACAATGAATGAAATAAATAAAAATATTATATTATTAATAGAAAATACCAATAAAATTGCAGATTATACCTTTAATAAAATAAAAAATGGTCTTAATGAAATAAATAATATACACGAAACCCTTGATGAAATTAATAGAGATAAAGAAATTGATGAAGATATAAATATTCAAAAAATTAGAAAAATTCTTTATCAATTAGAAACCTTGTTAAAACATGAAGAAAGTAATAGAAGTATAACAATAAAAGATTTAGAAGAAATATTAGTTAGAACAAAAGAAGTAAACCAACTAAAAGTAGTTAAACAAGAACCTATAACTACATTTATGTTAATAAACCCATCATCTTCATGGAGGGGATAAAAACTAAATACATAGAAGCATTAAGAAGATCTAATGATATTGAAGAAATTAGACAATTGATGGAACAACTAAAAATAATAGAAGAAGAAAATAAACAAGTAGAAAAAATAGAAAAAATAGAAACTAAGGAAGAGAATGAAGAAGTAATATTAAATTATAATTCTTCAGAAATAGGATCTGAATTAGGATCTGAATCAGATATAGACGAAATATTTATGGAAAAAGGAGAAACAAGTAATTCTAAACAAAAAAGAAAACGTGAAGAGAGTTGGAATCCTCATAGTTCTTGGGAAGACTATGAAAATGAAACTATGAATAAAAAAGGTTATGCAAAGGCCAGTGGAAAATGGACAAAAGTTGCGGAAGAATTTAAACCTTACTATGAAGAAACTAAATCTAAAAAATTATTAAACTTAGACTGTGTAAGAAATCCAGAGGATAAACTACAAAGGTGGTCTAATGATATGATTATGCTTATAGCAACCGATGAAAAATTTTCTAAGATAAACCTAATGGATGTCAAGAATTTAATAGCTTATAGAACAACAGGAAATGTGCTGAAATTCTTAACAAGTATTAATGATGAAACATGGAATAAATATATAGGAATGATAGAAAATAATAATCAACAATTTGCTAAACTAATAATGGAATTAATATATAAAGAATTCATAGGCTACAACACTCTTGAACATAAAACAGAAGTAAATAAACTTTTGCGAGAAAAGGCAGAAATTCATCTAATTAATATGCAGATATGTAATATGTGTGAAATAGATAGTTTCATTTGTGAGTATAAAAAAATACTATTATGAATTAGATAATGAAACTAGGGAAATATATCGAGGAGTCTTCATATCCAAGTTACCATATCCACTTAGTACAAAAATAAGAGATATATGGAAATCCCAACCAATTGAATTAGGTGATAGCTTAGGAGGAATTATTCAAATCTTATATAATGAATTAAGACGACAATGTATAAAGAGTACAAGAGCTAAACAATTAAATAGAGGTAGAACCTCACTTTGTTGTGATATACCAGAGATAGAGCAACCAGGAAATTATCGTTGTAATCAACGAAGTAGAAAAAGTTATAAAAGAAAACATAAATTAAGAAAAACTTATCCAAGAAAAAAGGCCTATAAAAAAACTAGAAGAAAGTATTTTAGAAAGAGGAAACAAACACCTAAAAAATATTGTCCAAAAGGAAAAAAGAAATGCGTATGTTGGATATGTAATGTAGAAGGTCATTATGCCAATGAATGTCCAACAAAGAAAGAAAAAGATGTTAAAGAAAAATCAAAATTAATAAAGAAAGTATATAAAATATATAATTTAGAACCATTAGAAGATGAGCTAAGTGATTCTGACTGTAGTGTATATGAATATATAGAGGATGAATTATCTTCAGAAGAAACAGAATCTGAATAGTACATATATCAAGTTTAAAATTGAAAAAGAAAACAAAGAAACAGAAGCCTATATAGATACAGGAGTAAGTATTTGTATAGCAACTAAAGCATTATTTAGTAAATGGAAAAGATTAGAGAAACCATTAAAGATTCAAATAGCAAATGGCTCAATACACCCACTAAATTGGGTAGCTACAAGAATTACTTTAAATATTGAAAATAAATTATTCATAGTACCTACAATATATCAACAAGAAACAGGGCTAGATATAATAATAGAAAATAATTTCTTACGATTATACGTACCCTTTTGCCAATACTTAGAGTATATATCGATTAAGGCTCCATATATTAAAGGAAAACAACTAAAAGAAATTATAGACATCCCTATTATTCATTCCTCACAAACAATTTATTCAAGAAAACAATCAGAGCTCTCCAGACTAAAATGTAGTGAAATTATAGATTTAGTTTGTATAAAAATGCGTTATGCGTTAATTAATTTAGAACCAGGAAGAAAAATCCCAATACATATTGAAGAACTATTAGATAAAGTGTGTAGTGAAAACCCACTAGATCCTAAAATTAATAATAAAAACATGGAACTAGTTGAATTGAAACTAAAAGACCCAACAAAAGAAATCAAATGTAAACCTATGATATACACAAAACAAGATAGAGATGAATTTGCTGAAGATATTAAGCAAATGTGTGAAAAAGGATTAATAAGACCATCAAAGAGTAAACATTCAGCACCAGCATTTTATGTTGAAAATCATAATGAGATTAAACGAGGAAAGAGAAGGATGGTAATTAATTATAAACAAATAAATGATGCCATGGAAGGAGATGCGTATTTTCTTCCAAGAAAGGATTTAATTATTGAAAGAGTTAGAAATATGAATTGGTACTTTTGATTGTAAATCTGGATTTTATCAAATAAGATTATCAGAAGAATCTAAGGCTTTAACAGCATTTAGTTGTCCTCAAGGTCAATATGAATGGAATGTTCTTCCAATGAGAATGAAAAAATCACCAGGTATTTTCCAACGCAGGATGGACTCTATCCTTAAAGAATTCAAAGATTTTTGTCTTATTTATATTGATGATATATTAGTCTTTTCAAATAAGGATCAAGATGATCAATTTAAAAAAGTAGAATTAGTACTTAATAGGTGTTTAGAACATGGAGTAGTATTAAGTAAGAAAAAAGCTATAGTAGCTCAAAATAAAATCAATTATTTAGGATTAGAAATTGAAAAAGGGAAAATAATAATGCAAAAACATGTATTAGAAAAACTTCAAAATTTTCCCACTAAACTAAAAGACAAAAAGGAATTACAAAGATTTCTTGGATTACTACCATATATTTCAAATGAAGGTTTTATTAAAAATCTTGCAGCTGAAAGAAAATTACTTCAACAAAAACTTAAGAAGGATGCTATTTGGTCATGGACCGAAGAAGACGAAATACTTATTACTAAATTGAAATATTTATGTCGAGATCTTCCTGAATTATATCATCCATCAGATGATGATCTAATTATTATTGAAACTAACGCATCAAATGAATGTTGGGGAGGTGTTATGAAGGCTAAGCCCCCTGGCCAAAAGAAAGAATTACTATGCAGATATATGTCTGGAACATTTTCAGACAGTGAAATTAATTATCCAACTCATGAAAAAGAAACATTAGCATTAATTCGGATGTTAGAAAAACATCGAATTTATGTTCTTGATAAAGAATTTATTGTTAGAACCGATTCTACTTATGTTGCAGATTTCAAAAATATTAATCATAAAGGAACTTACAAGCAATGCAGGCTTATAAGATGGCAGATGAAACTAGCTGAATATAATTACTCAATTACTCACATTAAAGGCGAAAAGAATGTACTTGCAGATATACTTTCTAGAGAATGGAACGAATCTCAGAAGAAATTTTGAAACAACAATTGGAGTTAAAAGAAGCACTAAGAATTCACAAAATAAAAGAGCAAGAACTGATTGGAAAGGAAGTGGAATTAATCGATAAGGAAATAGAAATTATAAAACCTCAACTTAGAATGAAGAATCCACTTGAAGAGATTAAATTAAAAGAACCTAAGAAATGGTATGCAGTATTTAACGGACCATTTCCAGGAATTTATGATGAATGGTATAAAGCAGCCCCTCACTGTACAAAAATCTCAGGAGTTACTTATGAAGGGTATGCCACCAAAGAAGAAGCTGAAAAAGCAATGAATGATCATAGAGAATCAGAAAAATCAAGAAAAGAGATTTATCTTGGCCCAAGAACTTTTTCAGAAACAACAAAGAATAATGCACCAGAAAGAACATCCATGAAAATCTTAGGAAGAATCCCTTCTTCCCTGGATAATTTGCCAATTATGTCTCGAAAAGAGCATGAAAATCAGGTTAAATTCTCTGAAGAAAAATTCAAGGAGAATTTAAAAAGACTTACTTACTGGACCGAGAAAGAAAATACTAATTGTTTCTATATGGTGGATAGAAAGCTTTTTGGAGTAAAAGCTATAATTACACCAGGAGCATCCCAATTACTAACATTTAATATGTTCCAATTTGGACTTATTGAATGCCTTTATTTAAGTAAAAATCTGGAAAAATTAATCTTTTCCCATATAATTTTAAAGAATCAGTCCAGAATTTTAAAAAGAATATTGCTGGGGAAAGAAATATTTATTTAAAATTTTATTTAGCCTATCCGGATTTTACAACGAATCAACCAGCCAAGCATTTTGTCTTCATTGGAGTAAGCAATAATCAATTTCCTTTAAGAGATGACTCAAAAGAAGAAACGTATGATGATGATCACTTAAATATAATTTTATCCAATTAACTTTCAAGCATATTCTTTCAATGTCAAGCTATTGGAAAGAATTCATGTATGAAAGTATTGTACAAAGCACCTAATCTCCTACTACTAAGCAAGACAAGTGGAAAGGTACTAAAGGATAGAGATATCCATTTATTGACATCTTTTGAGCTACCATTCTACGCATTTGATAAGGAGACAATGAATTATAAGCCATGTGTACTTAAGGAGTTATGTTCAAATATAAAAAAGAGTGAAAATCATGCATGTGAAAGATGCTTTCAAGAAAAAGGTGCCATGGAAGTGACTAAGTGTCTAGAAAAGTCTATGTGTCTTAAGGATGAGGACAAGGATGAAGCAATAATAGAGTCATGAAGATGAGGATAAAGGAAAGCAATAATAGAGTCATGAAGATGAGGATAAGGGGAAGTAATAATAGAGTCATGAAGTAGATAAAAAGTAAAGTCATTTGTCATGTAGTATTTAAGTGTTTTAAATACGTGGTACTATAGATGAATAGTACTATGCATTGTTGTAAATAGAAAATAATATTATAATGTGTGTTTAGGGCTATAAATAAGTGCTTCTACGATGGGAAACATATGCTAATCCTCTTAGGATTTAGCTTGGCACCTTTTGTGTGCATTGTTGTAACATAAACTTATATCAATAAAACCATGTTTCTACTTATTCAAGAATCATTCAATTAAATTACACAACATATATATCTATTAATCTACTATCTCACATTAACTTACGGAAGCAGCGGTGGACCAAAATTTCAGAAGAAATCATGATCATGTATAATTTCTTTATTTACTTACTTTTATTAAGTGTTATAATTTTCTTACATGTCTAGCATAACAAAAATGGAAAAAGAAATAGTAAATGATATAGAACATTTACATATTACTGAAGAAGATGGAAATTACGAAGGAAGTATTTTAATAGATCCAACTTTATTTCAAAAAATACAAAAGGAAGACTTTAGATTTAACTAAGGATGCTAATATGAAGGGAAAAGATAGAATTGGAGGAATAATGAAAAGATTTAACCAAAAGGATAATATTATATATTATGGTAAAATAATTAATGAAACACCAACTGATATAACAGATGCTCAAGGACATACCTATATACAATTATTAAATAAAAAGAAACTCATGGAACTCAAGAAAAATATAAAGAAAGATGAACATAGAAATAAAATAGGATATATTCATATAGAAGCAGTGCAAGTATTAATCAAAGCAACTTTTCAAGAAGGAGTAAATTCTCCAGTAGAACTAATATTAAAAGATGATAGAATTACAGACCCAGTAGATAAAATACTTGGAGTAGTAGAAGGAAATTTAGCTTATGGTAAACTAAAATTTGAAATACATCCAAATATAGGAATACCTTTAATTACTCAAAGATTAGAGCAAACTTTAACTCTTGAACACAAATTCCTTAGAGGAAATTTAATGAGACCACGAGATAAAATATTTTCAATCACTTATTGTGTTAATTATGCATTAACTAATTCTCACCATAGTATTACCTTTAGAAATAATAATAGAATTGATATTCCAAGTCTTTTTGAAGATATAGGAAAAATTTATTATCCAAAAAAAATGAAATAACTGAGCTAGGAACTTTTATGAATAAATCAAAGTTTTTAGAGTTAAGAAAAAATCAAATACCAAAACCACTTAGATTTTATGAACCTGAAAAAATTGAAGAAAGTGATATTGATAAACTTTCAAACCAAGTAAAGGACTTAACAACATATTTAAAAAATAGATTATAAATATAAACAAAAATGAGTATTGTTGAATTTAGTATAAAAGAAAAAGAAAAAGAAATAGTTATAAAAATAAAAGAAATAGATATATTTTATTTTGATAATATTGAAAATAAAGAGAAAGATTTTTATGAAAAACTAAGATGTATTTGGAAATTTACTTTACCAAATGACTTAAAAACAAAAATATGTAAAGAATATGGGAAATTATGTGCACAAGCTATACTTTTTGAAAATGAAATAGATTATTCACTAGAAAGTGATCTAAATTATATTTTATTAGTTGAAAGTTTTTATGATGATGAATTTATAATAGACTTAGCTTTAATAGAAAATGATGAAATTTAGGACTATTTTGATGTTGATTAATCTAATAAAAATAAATTATAAAATTATTTCAATAAATAATGAGGTATCATTTTTGGTATCAGAGCACTAAGATTAAAATTAATTTAATTTTTAAAAACAAAAATTTATTTTAAAACTAGAAAATGAGTATAGTTAATGAAAGATTACGAATTATAGAACTTAATAGTTTAATTAAAAGAACAAGAGGTCACATAAAAATATTATATGATAGACCTGATTATTATTTAATAATAGGAGTTGATTTTGAAATTGAAAGAATTACAAAACACCTTTTAGAATATGAAAATAAATTAGATTTTTACAAAGCAAGATTAAAAGAATTAAATGAATATAAAAATATCCGTCACTGAGATTTGTGACCAAGGAATTAGAGACCAAAGTTAAAATTCGGTCAGTAAAAACTGTCACTATCATGACTTATTTTAGCTGTGATCTGCAATATTTTCTTCCAGTAAGACTTGAATCTGATTGCCTGAAGTCCCAACTGAAAACAAATAATGAAAGAGCTGCCAATGCAGACTTAATTATCTGATGAAAGTAATAGGCCTTTGATTGCCTCAATAAACAGATTAATCAGAGATGCTCCATTGGATCAATCTTCACTTGCTTTAAAATTACCTTTGCCACACTATATTACTTGATGATTAAAAATATTCACTTCTCTTATCATTTAGAATACATTTTATTGAAAAATATATATTTTAAACTTGTATTATAAGATAATTTATATATAATGACATAGGTTATATAACAGAAGATTTTTAAATAAAAATATATATATACATATATATATATATATATATATATATATATATATATATATATATATATATATATATATATAAATTTGAGTAACTACTAAAAACTTCACTATTTAGTGATCAATATTTATCTGATAAGGTTATCTCATGAGAGGAGATTCTATTAAAAGTAAAAAAAAAACGAAAGAATTATATAATGTAATAAATGCATTGAATAATTTAATGATATATTTGATTAGGGTTGGTAAAACGATCCCAATATGTTGGACATGTCTGTTTTGCCCACACTTTTTTGTGGGATAAGTCAAGATTTTAGTCTCGCAACATCTAATACATCTGACCCGTTTCTTTGCGTGCACATACTTTTACATAAATTTTACATTTTTAGGCCTAAGAGCTGCAAAGCCCGCGATCATTCTCTGCTCCGCCCTATTTCTTATGGGGCGGGTCAAAGTTTTAGGCCCATACCCTTAACTATGTTCGTCCCGTCTTTTATTTTTGCAGTTTTTTGAAGAACGTAACTAAACAGGACAGATATGTCTGTTTGCTACCCATATATTTCATGTTGTTATGCTATCGATTTTCATCCAATTAATATACAATAATTCTCAAACAATGACATATAAATAATGCTTACATAATTGCATTCACACATGTTACATTCTTTCTTTACATAGCCTATGTGTGGTATATTTTAAAGCTGTGAAAATTGCTACAAATTTTTAAATATAATATGTATAAAAATAGTACAAGAAGCTAGAATTATATTATGTTTGAAAATGGTAGAAAAATTTAAAATTATTACGATAACAGTCTATCATGAAATATCTATAAAGAATTAAAATAGAGACGTCTCAAGTTTTTTGAGGCCCTGTGTATATTAGTTATGATTCAACCATGGCAAAACAATTAGAGACCTTGTTTGACCAGATTTTAACAATGACAGAGATTTATGAGGCCTTATTTAGTTACGGTTTAACCGTAAAAATTTTAAGACCCTGTATGGTAGCCCACCTTGCACGCCCTCAAAGACGGCCCTGGTGACTTAAGCCTATAAATAGAAAATTGTTATATTATAATTCATAATACAAGAAATCAATGTCATAGCCTTGTTTCTAAATAATTCTCTAAAATTATCTTATATCAACTATTGAAATACCAACAGTGGCATCAGAGCTACGTTCGGTCATACATAAAGCATGAAGCGTAGTTATATTATCTACCTTTTATTCCAAAATCTTTCTAACTACTTCAAAAAAATTCCCTTATACTATTAATCCACTCCAATAATTTTTGTAAGCTATAAATGACACCATTCTATCATCATATATTTCTTTCCAACAATGTTGGCGTGTTAAAATGGAGATTTTTTTATCTTAAGATTTTTGGGACATATAGTAGAAGAAGGCTTCTTCGCTCCCGCAGATACGTTAGCTCTAAATGCAGCTCAAAAAAAAGTAGAAGAAAACTAACACTACAAGAAAAATCTTGTTTCGCCAAGGGTATTTTCCACGGATAAAGCCCATCACTAATTTAATACGTTGCTCAGGGTTAATTCCCTCACAACGCAAAAAATAAAATATGACATTACTTTGCTAGGAGCAGCCCCTGGCAAATAATACGAAGGAATTTTTGAATTTCAAAATTAACCATTTGCCAGGGACAGTCCCTAGCAAATAATACAGAGGGAATTGTGAATTTCAAAATTAAGCATTTTCCAGGGGCAACAAATTTTTACTTTGTCAAGTCAGTTAGAGACCTTATTACGCTTATCTGTTGTGGTCATTATTATTTTGTCATTTGTGAGGGGTAGCCCCCTGCAAAATCTACTTTATTATTTGTGAGGGGTAGCCCCTAGTAACTAGTACACACTTTCTCTTTCTCTTCTTCATTTTTTATTTCTCTTCTTTTTTTCCCTTTCTCTTCCAGCATCTCTTTCTCTTCTAGAAACATTTCTCTTCAAACCTTCAACAACTTCAAAAACACTAATATTTTGTAGGGTTAGATATAAAAAACACTCCAGTAATGTTAACGAGTTTTGATTTTAGCCCCCGTAAAAAAAATTGGATTCCCCCTTGTAATATTAAGATTCCATGTTTTTAGCCCCTCAGTTGACCAAGTGGCATGAAATCTTTATTTTTGCTTACGTGGCATGTCCACCTGGAATTTTTTTTTTAAATCCACGTGGAAATTTTATTTATATAATTTTTTTTTTGAATTTTATTATTTCTCAAAATTCACTTACATTGTAGGGGTAAAATACAGTTCTATTGTTTTGGATATAGAAACCATTATCTATTTAAATTTTTTAATAAATTACATTTTTGGATATAAAATATTGTCATTATTTTGAATTTCTACGTTTGCGCAGCCTGCTGCCACTCTCTATTCTTGCCTGTCTTATTAAGCCTCATAATATTCCACGAAATTATCATTTATTCAGTATGGGATTCTTTTAGTGGTCATCTCAAACTCCCAAGGAGCCAAATCCATTAGAACATGTTACCTGTTACTTGGTCCTCCTTCCGTAATTCGTTTTCCTGTGTCTCTCAACCCCTGGTAACTGAAGACCAATTGCATGCATCATCTGGAGTTTCATTCCTATCATTATTTATTTTGAGGATTTGAGTACCATCATTGTCTATGATTCTTTGTTTGTTCTTAGCTGCTTCAGGTTGTTGTGTGTTCACCTATTTCGGCTTCCATTCTTTGATAGGTTGCTTCCTCTCTTTATGGCACATATGACCTTCCTTTTAACATGTATCACAATATTGAGGCCTCCATTCATTCTTCACATTTTGTTGAATTTTCCTTTCCTCAATGTCCTTAATGGTGATCGTTTTACACATCACCTATGTCACATCCATTTCCACCAAGATTCGGGTAAAGGATACTCTTAGTTTACCCGTTGTGCCCTCATCTGTGAACATAGGGTTACCAATAGCGCTTGCTCTCTTTCCTAAGCTCCTAGCTCTCCACAAATGGAGAGGCAATTGTGGTAGTTTGACCCGTAGTTTCGTTCCATTCTCCTTGACCTTTGAAGGTTGTCCATTCCTCTTCAGTCCTAGAAGGAATTGGCTTCTCCCTAAACCCCAACTGTTGTTGCTACGTGTTACTTGCATGCTTTAAATCATTCCCATTTGCGTTATGCTTTTAACTAGTGTATCTTGATTGTCTATCACCATTGATGTTGAGAATGTCACCCACGATTAGTCCGCCTTCTTTTTCGGTCGTCCCCTCCCCTTTGAAATTAGAACCCTTAAATGATAATTTCATGAAATATTATGGGGCTTAATATGACAACCAAGAATAGAAAGTGGCAGCAGGCAGTGCAAACACATAAATTCAAAACAAGGACAGTATTTTATATCCAAAAATGTAACTTAATTAAAAATTTCAAATAGATAATTATTTTTATATCCAAAACAAAAAAATTATATTTTACCCCTACAATGTTAGCAAAATTTGTTTACCCCCGCATAATAAAAATATTTAAAAAAATTGGTCTCAAATATTTTTTAAAAAGAAGAAAAATTCCACATGGATTTTAAAAAATAAATATAAATAAAAATAATCCACGTGGACATGCCACGTAAGTAAAATTGAAGATTTTATGCCACTTGATCAACTGATGGGTTAAAAATATGAAATCTTAACATTACAAGGGGGATCTAATTTTTTGTTTACAGGGACTAAAATCAAAACTGCTAATATGACAGAGGTGTTTTGTATATTTAACCCTATTTTTTAAGGTAAATTTTTATGATTAACTTAAATTTTATATTTATTTTCAATTACCACTTTTCTTCTCTATTTTTTTAATTTATTCTAAAATTTATTAATGTTGAATTTATTGATATTTGGTGTTGTTTTATATAAATTTTTTGTGGTTTATTATTTTTCAAGAGTTATAAATATGGGTTTAGTTAATATGTTAGACATGTTTTTTATGGGTTTATAAAAAGGAAAAAATGTTTTTTTATTGTGTTCTATAAGTTATAAATAGGAAAAGATAGTTTTAATAATATATTTTAGTTTAGCAAGAAATATTAGTTTGGTAAAAAATTTCAGTTTAGTAATATTTTTTAAAATTATTTTGAGAAATATTATTTAGGGAAAGTATATATTTTAGAGAAAAAATATATCATTTTATTATATAATTTAGAAAAAGTTTTATTTAGAAAGTATATTATTTTAGTTAGGGAAGTATATATTTTAGAGAAAGTATATTATTTCATTTAGGGAAATTATATATTTTAGAGAAAGTATATTATTTTATTAGTGTATATTTATTTAGAAACATATATATGTTTTATTAGATAAAGTTTAACCTGTAAAAAAAAAAAGAATGTCAATTTGCCAGGGGCTAAACCCCTCACAAATTTCAAGATGTAGATTGCGCTGCTAGGGGCTTAACCCCTAGCTAAATACTAACACACTGCGCCACCTAGTCAACGCTTACGCCTAGATGTCTGTAGTAGGAAAAATAGGAATCGAATTGTGTCAGCGCTAAGCCCCAAGCAAATTAAAATAGCAAGGTGACAGGCCCCTCCCAAATAATTTGCGAGTTAGGAGATTTGTCCCCTTGCAAATTTCTATTTTGTGAGGGGTATTTTGCATTTGGGAGGGGTTTAATCCCTGGGTAAACATGTTTTTTTTATATTGTAAACAGAAAAACTCAAAGGAGTGGTTCACCTTTCAACAAACGGTGACTGATGCAATTTTCCAAGAATTGTAGGAGCTAAGACTGCTAAATAAGTGTGGAATAAATTGCAGAATGAGTTTCAAGGAAGCGGCAAGATACATGCCATTAAACATCAATCTCTAAGAAGATATTTTGAAGTATTGAAGACGAAGGAGTTTGAGACAGTTAAAGATTACTATTCTAAAGTTAAAGAATGTGCAGATGATAACATGAGGCTTGGTGTAAAAATGGATGTTGCAAGGATTTTGGTTAAAACAAGGATATTGAAACCCATTGTTGAAGACCTTGAAGCGCATGTGAATGATTTTAATTTTCTTGTGAAACTCCGTGAATACTCCCAAGGTCCTTTGAGAATCCATGATCTTGAGCTTACTGATTCAAATGGTTCTGAAGGGTTAACATGCTTCGATTCTGATCAAGAGGAAAATTTTAGAAATTGACATGATGAAGAAGGTGATGACATGGAGAAGAAAGAAGGTGCATTAGGTATGGGGGAGGTAGAAATAGCTAAAGGACTTTGTGTTAACATGATAAAAGAAAGATCATTAGGGAACGTAGAGGAAACACATGATTTGACCCTTTTCAATAAACTTAGTCATAGGTTGGACATTTATCATTGAAAGGAGGCTAAGAGTGCAGAAGTAAGGTCAAATCACTTCGTGACAACTGCTAGTGATTTGGGAAGACTAGCTCGCGTGTCGCTTTTGGTAGTCAAAGCCACTAGGTGTTCCCCTATTGAGTCCAAATCCATTCAACCCAACTTAAGAGGGCCAAATTCTATCTTCCCGTATCGGGTCTTCAAGTAGGTAATTATGGCTAACGACCTCAACAAACCTTATGGCCCAACCAAAATGCAGGTGTAAACTTTTGGATGAGATTGGAGGTGTGACTCAGAAATCCTAGGGACATCAAATTCCTTCTATAACACATGTAACACCCCAAATCTACCCCGATAATTAATAAGGAAATCAGAGTTATAAAATTATATTTCGACAAACAATTAGAGTGTTACAATTCAACTTAACAACCATATCATGCCATCATAGATACATAACACAAATACTCTGATAAACTAAAACCACATGAATCAACTTTATTAACACTAAGCAGCGGAACTACATTAATCAACTTTGATGACAAAGCATCTTTCATCTTAAAACCATTTTAACATCAGCAATTACTCTTCATGTATCAACATAGCTATTCAACAATAAAACCAAACAACTAAATAACTAGCGTTCATCCCCCCGAGAGTTACGTATCTGAGCGATAACCCGACTTGGACTAACATCAACTAAACCTTTAATTCTCGAATACTTGCATGTTACCAACAAAGGGTAACATTCAAACAGAAGGTTGAGAATTCAAATCATTATAAATAAACATAATATGGGAAATGTAAAACACAACAAGAATACATTTCAAGAATTCATTACTCTTCACATAGACATGCATTCATATACAATATATCAAGATCCACATATTTAGCTTCTTTCAATTCCATGTGATCAAACATGGTTATTAAACAATGTACATAATCATATTTCACCAACCTATAGATTCTATGTACATATCCTTTCCAAAAATATTCACAAAGTAACAATTGTATACAAACATAATCATATTCCAAATATACAAGTTATCATATCTCTCACCACATGTATCATCATCAATCAAACATGATTCACATATCCACATATATACATATATCATTAATTCATATATATTCACATCTACACCATATATGTTTCAATCACATATATCACATCCATAACACTTCAACCATTCATATATATCAAATAATTTCAACTTCGCAACGATATCATCAACACAGTATAACAATCATTTCATCATCACAATGACTCGAATGCAACTCAATGTGCAACTCGATAAGCAACTCAATACTATGCATATGCATGTGGTACCATTTGGAGTAAACTCCCAACTTAAACATTTGTCGTTTGGGCCAACTTAAACATTGCCATTTAGGCCAACTTAAACATTGCCATTTAGGCCAACTTAAACAATGCAATGGATGCGACTCAATGATGCACATCCACAATCACAAATTAAACAACAGAAATAACACCAACTAAACATCATCAACTCAATGTCGAATTTCAATGATAACAACAATAACAACGAGAATATACTATTCATAGTAATTCATCATATCTTAACCACATATTTACGGTATACAACTTACACAATATTCAACTTCACAAAAGATATCATCAATTGGCAAACATACAATTTTAAGCAAAGCTTCCAAAAAGTTTTTTCAAAGGTTTTAAAATCATTTTCAATAGGTAGGCATTGATTAAAGCTTCACGGAGGTTCAAACGACACTTAAAAAGGAGTTACGGATCAAAATATACATCAATATGAAGTTTCCAAAAAGTTTTCAACAACAAGGTTCGCTTAGCGGGCTCAAGCGCGCTTCTCAGAACTAAAAACAAAAGCTAACCATTTTCGCGTCTCCGCTTAGCGGATCAGGGGCCGCTTAGCAGATGCGCGATTATGCAGAAAAGTAACAGAGATAACAGACCTGCGTAACCATACTTTCACCACCCAAAAACATTCTCAAACAACAATTTAAGCCACATATAACCAGTATTGTACATCCATTAACAACCATCATCATCAAAAAAATGTTTAGAACACAACTTCACAATTCTACAAAGTTAGGGTTTCACCAAAATCAACACATAATCACCAATTCACATGTTATTCTCATACCCACTCATAGAATCATAAATACAAGTTAGGTTTCACATCATATATGAACTATCCTTTCAATTTCACTACACAACTCATAAAATAGCAAAATTCCCAAATTCTAAATCATGCATTTACTAACACAACAACCATTACCAATTATATAAACCTATAATGACTTAGATTCACACCCTTACCTTGAATCTCTAGTCCTTCCTCTTCAAGAATCTACTCCCCTCTTCTATTTCTCTTCTTTCTTCTCTTCTCCCTAGCCTCTTTCTTTCTATTCTCTAATTCTAGGTTTTTCTAACATAACCCCTTACTAACTATATTTTTGTTATATTGGGCTTAACCCACCCAACTCCTCATTCTAATTAACTAGGCCCATTAACACATTACTAGTATTAACACACCTATTCACTTATTCAAATATCACACATATTCAAATACTCACAAAACACACTAACTAATTAATTACCACATAAGTAATAATTAAATAAATAAAACATCTAATAATTAAATATGGAAGATAAAATTGGGTCGTTATAACTCTCACCTACTTACAAGATTTTTGTCCTTGAAAATATACCTCTAGCAACTAACTCCAGGTGCAAATCCTTCATTCAGCCCTCAAGTACTTTCTCTTCTAGTCCCAAAGCACTCTGCAAACCTTCTCAAAATCCAGAAGAAAACCTCGGATCTCTATTTGAAACAATACGCGACGGAATACCATGAAAACTTACAATCTTCCCAATGTACAACTTCGCAAGTGTCTCCATCGATTAATCCATCCTCATCGGAATAAATGAGCAGATTTTGTCAATCTATCCATAATGACCCAAATCGCTTCACAGTTACTCAACGTCCTTGGCAAACCCGAAAAAATCCATTGAAATGCTATCTCACCTCCACTCAGGAATATATAACGGTTGCATCAAACCAGACGGTCTCTGATGATCGTGAAAATTTTAGTAACTCACACGCGATGCCGTACTGAATGTTATGACATCCAAAATTATTCAGTACAAAATGTTAAAACAGAAACGCATAAAAACAGTAAAGACCACAACAAATTGTTCACCCAGTTCGGTATACAACAATACCTACTATGGGGGCTACCAAGCCAGGGAGGGAATCCAATATAAGCAGAATTAATTCGGAGTTAAACTCCCCCATTTACAACTCCTCACTTAAGACCTACCCAATGTAATTTCAATCTATTCCTATACCTGATTATCTCCACTCACTCCCCCTCAATCACAACAGTGATTACAAGCAAACATAAAACAAATGAGAGAGAAGACACACTTCAAAAACACATCTTGATCTGCTTAAAAGCTTCAATCAAGAGACACGCACTCGTGCTTAAAAGCTTAGAGTGACAAAATACATAAACAACCTATTCCAATACAATCATCAAAAGACATTTTCTTGGAGTACAAGAGACTAAACACACAACTACAGAACTACGGTTCTTCACAATTAACAAACTTTCTCTCTGCATTCCAAATTAGGATTGTAGTCTTCTTATATGCAGCTCTTGGGCCTTAGGCTTTTCAAGAATCAAAATAGGGTTAACCAAGTTAACCTAATTTACATGTCATCTGGTTGTTATAGAATGTGCTGTCAGCGAAATCTTCTAGATGAAATATTCAGCATACAATAAAAGGTTTCCTAAATTGTAGATTTAGAGAAATCAGGAAACACAATAATAAAACATAACAGCTCCTGCTGTCAGACAAGGATGTCATAACATCGGTCATGACATTCACTAACATAACCTGTATTAGCTTAACACATATGCAGTCTGCATAACACAATATAAATCATGTCATGACATCAGTCAAGACATTAAACACCCAGGTATGTTTAACCACAAATGCAGCCAACATGAAAACATCTACATCTCTCCTCCTAACTTAACTAGAAATTATGAATTTGAATTTAATTTGTATATAGATTCAAAAGTATTAAAATTTTGAAAGAGAATTTTACCATGAATTATACTTTCATAGTTTCTGGATAATATCTAACTGGTAAAAATTATATTTAATATATTCCAAATAGAAGTTAATAATGAAAGAGATATTTAATATATTAGTAAGGTAATTTGTTAGCCATTAACTATTTTCTATTTACAGATGGTTTATTATATTTCTTTTTATAATCATTTCAATAAATATTCCTTTTTAACAATAAAATATATAAACTCAAATCTAATCTTATAAAAACATATACGTGTCACTTTGTCACCTTATCTTAATTGAATATAAATATAGAAAAATACTTTCACGTACAAATTACATTCCTATTATATGAATTCAAAAGAACCTTATTACCTATTATATGAATTCAAATATTTGGAAAGTAGTTATTTTTAAAATAAAATCTTTATTTTAAAAATCAAAACAACCTTATATATTATATATATATTCATTATTATTTTCAACGAAAGGATTTTATGTTAAAAAAAGATAAAGATTTGTTTTTTCAGTGGCACTGTTATTATATATATAAACTAACATAACTCTTATTATCAGACACATTTTGTATTCATTTGTCGTTCTGATTGCTCTTCTCCTTCCGCTATTCTTTCTAATTTTTATCTATTTTTCTTCTTTCAATTTTTCCATTCCTAGAAAATATGGCAGTCTCTCAAGAAGACATCGCTTATGAGATATTTTCTTGGTTAATTACCTGCAAAAATCATTTTTAAATTTAAATTAACTTGCACTTCATTCTCCAAATTTTCAGAAGAATCTCCTTTTAAAACAAAACAATCTTGTAATTTGTTAGGGATGAGTGATGCGTGTTTCTTCCTCCAACATGATCAAATAAGTCAAAGATATCAGAAAAGGATTGAGTTGCACCATTTACCTAAGGAGCAACAATTTTCTGGTGTTCCTACCAATGTTCTCACGTTCCTATCAAGCTCAGCTTGTATTCTAGCTTCTAGTAATGGTTTGCTTCTTTGTCATACCATTAAAGAAAATCCAATTGAATTGTTTATTTGCAATCCAATTACAAAATCTTGGTTTTTCATTCCTACCCCAGAGTCACTTAGAAAAAACCATAACTTTTCTACTATATATCATGGTAAAGAAGGCGTGTGGAAATCAATGGAAAACAACTTTTTAAGTGGTGGTAGGAATATGAAATTTGACATGCCGGTGTTTTACAATGGAGCCGTTCACTTCATCTCAGATTGCTCGGATTACTTTATGAGATCGAGTCCTTTTTATAAGCCTTACATAGTGTCTTATAATTTTGAAAAAGGAACTTCAACTATTCTTGAATTGCCGAGGGAAGCTATAAAAGGTTTTCACATCGAGTGTGACATGGGCATATTTAATTGGGGTAAAGTGACAAGTTTCAATAGTTCTATTTGTTTAGTGAAATTAAGAAAGTCTATTTTTTCCATTTGGATTTTAAAAGATTACAACTCATGTTCATGGCAAAAGATATTGAAGGTTAGAGTGAATGCATTGGAGTTAGAAGAGAAAGATGCTCATGTTACCGGATTCACTGTCATGAATGGCAATATTTTAGTTTTTTCAACGGAACAAAAGATTTATAGTTGTGGTTTGGATGAAGAAACATTCATGATGGTTTTAGAAATAGGCTCACACAATTGTGGATCTAATCCCCGCTTTCTTTCTTACTCAAACACTCTCCTTTCGTGTGGGACTAATGATCAAACCATGCCTTGCTAGAAACAAATAATATATGCTGTCAAGTTTAGTAGATTAGTAGTGTTTCTTGAGAAGTTGTAATATCGAAATTTCATTTAATAAAACTCAAAACATTAGTTATTAATTTTGAATTTATTATAGTTAATGTCTTTGATACAATCTCTTAATAATATTATAGTTATACGACTTGTCAATGCAAGAGTCAATAGGAATTTGAAGACCAACAGTACTGTGGCCAAATAAAAAAATAAAATGTCATTAAGCATTTCTAAAAGGAAGAATATGATCACAACAATAGTCATTAAGTTTGTATAAAATCTTCTTCGTTAACATTTTGTTGATAATGTTTAAGGATGCACTGAACTAAAATCATGCCGAGCATGAAAGTTATTATGGAGAAGCACCGAGTCCGGGGTCCTTGGCTCAATCTTCACTTGCTTTAAATTTAGCGTTAATTATGCCAAGGGTCCTTACAAAAACGCGACCCTCCACTTTTAGTCCCTGTAAAAATTTTCTTAGAAAAATGGTCCCTACAAAATTAGACGTCAGGATATATTGTCCCTCCCGTTAGTTTTCACTAACGGAGGGTGACGTGGCTTGCCAACTGTATGTTTTCATTTGACACGTTGGAGCCCCATTATAATTACGCAAGAAACCCTAATTGTCCCCTCTCATTGCCTCATTCTCCCTCTCACCCATTTATCGTCTTCTTCCTTCTTCATTGTTCCAACTAATATTCTTCTTCAAATAGAGGCAATTCGGTTTCAGCAGTACATTCAACAAGTGTGAGCAATCGTAGATGGAGAATGTGTGCCTGCAATGTTCGTATGACATCGTATCGCTGCAAGAACGGCCGTAATCGAGGAAGACTTTTTTGGAGATGTCCCTTTTGGCAAAGCGATGAAACGTGCAACCTCTTCGAATGGGATGATGATATGGAACCAGGGCATAACATAATGGAGAGTTTAAATGAAGAATGGACAGATGATTCAACTAAGACAAGGGAGATGCAATCTGTTGAAGCCTTGAAGGAGTTATATGAGTCAGCAATGAAGAAGAATGTTGAATTGCATATCCAACAGAAGTCAGAGGGATTTTATGGAAAGATGAAGACAATTTGCTTAGCAATTTTGTTCATGGTTAATTTGTATTTGCTAATGAAATGTAAATGTTAAGGATCATGTGCAAGTTTAAGTTTTCCTAAACCTGTGTAATGTGTAATGTTCAATTTTAAGTTTTCTGTAATGTGTAATGTTCAATTTTAAGTTTCTGAAATTGAATGCAATGTTGTGAAATTGAATGCAATGTTCTATAAGACCTCTAACTTGACAGGTTCCATAGTGACCTATAATCATGTTCGCAATGTTACAATTTGTGTATGATATGGGTAACCTCTAACATGACAGGTTCCAGTGATTCATCTTCAATGACCTATAAATTGACTTATATAATTTGCTTACACCAGCAAATGTATTCCATAACATAATAAGGCATAACATAATAAGACTTAGTATAATTAGTAACCTCTAATTTGATTACAGCACAAAATATATAAGCAAATGTATTCCATAACATAATAAGGCATTGTAATTAGCACATATTTGCAGCATATTAAGCTGACTTGAGTTAAGCAAAATAAAGGTCTCAAAAGATGGTAAATAACCATAACAAACAAGCACAAGCAGTTGATTACAAAAAAAGATTTCTAAGAACTACAAAACAACATGAGGCATGCATCCTTTGTTCACTGAGTTAAGCCTTTGTAGATATCATCCCATTTCTTCATCTTGGGGACACCACTTGTTGAATCCTCTGTTGCTTCATCCTCCTCAGTGATCACCAATGAGTTATCTAGTTTTTTCCCTGGCCCTGGAATAGCCTTTGTCTTGAGGCTCCTGAGTCTATCACTTTGCCTCTTTGCCAGTTCCAAATCACTTTTACTTTTTTTATGATTTGGGCTGCACTTCTGTTGAAGATGTTGTAGGTGGCTTAGGAGGAACCTGTCCAACAGATGATGCAGCTGCAGGTTGTTTGAATGGTTTGGTCTTTGGCTTTTTTGGATCTGGGCCAAAGAAAATTCTGGGTCCATCCTTGGCCATGGGTGCATTAGATGGTCCAGACTCCTTGGTTGTAGCAAGTTGTTCTTTATCCTTTGTTGGTTGAGCAGCTTTTTTCCTAATGGGTGAAGCATCCACACTCAAAGGCCTAATGTCTAATATATCATTCCAATCCAGCAAGGCCTCTAGTGTTTCAGCATCCCATTCATAGTACTTATCAACAGGTGAAGAGTTTGATGGTTGTTTTGTACCACCTGTTCCAGACATGGCATTTTTTGAAGCTTTGCCCTTAGACTTATGCTGCAAGAAAACAAATCAGGACGAGTAATGATTCAGTTAAGTAAATGATTAAGTTAAGTCAATTTGAATACCTTTTTTTCTGCTCCCACATTTGCTTGGGCTGTTTGACTGGCCTGTGTACGCACATCTTCAGTAGTCACATTATTAGTAGAAACTTCTTCATTTTGCACAGTGTTTGCTGGACCTTCTTCAATTGGTACATCTGTTGGCACACACATGGCAACAATTTGCTTATTTTTTTTGCAAGTCCTTTTGTTGTGACCTAGTTAAAAACAAACTTTGCACCTATGACTAGTATTAGTTCTCTGTCATTTGTTCTGATTAACCTCACCAGCTTCTCTCCTACGTAGCTTTTTGGGCCTCCCTACACCACGTTTGTACAGTGGTGGAAACATATCAGGTTGAGATGTTTTGGGCCATTTGTTCTGGCCATTCAAAGGGGTGATGACTTCATTTTAGCATGCTTCATATGTACTCTTGTGATAGCATTTGTTTACATAACTCACTGGGTCATCCACCTCCCTATATATGGCTGCCACTGCATGTCTACATGGTATCCCAACTAGCTCCCAAAAGTTACAACTACATGTGTGTTTCTCAAGGTCAACTACAAATCTGTCACTAAAGAGTACATGGGTAACCTGAAATGAATACCTACCAGTATATGTTGCTTTCCAACTTGCACTCTTCTCAATCTCTCTATCTAATCTCTTTAATGGTTTAGACATTATTTGACCATTGTATCCATCTACTTTTTCTCTAAGGGTTGCAAACCTCCCCATTAAATAATTCCTAATCCACTCAAGCATTGTAATAATTGGCTTGTCCCTTTGCAATAAAATGGTCTCATTAAAATACTCACTCAAATTGTTCATTAACACATCACACTTTGACAAGAAAGGGAAAGCATGCTTACACATTTATTCTTGGGAATTGCCTCCAACCACTCATAAGCTTCCAATTTGGCCTCCTTGATCATAAGCATCTTTGCTTCATGTGCCTCAAAATAGGTAGTCTTGGCAGCTGCCATCATGAGATCCCTGTACAAAGTTCCTCCACCAAACTTCTTTTTGAAGTTTGCATATAAATGTCTTAAACAAAATCTGTGCTCATAAGCTGGATACTCCTCTTCAAACACTTGTACTAGTCCCTATTCAAACAACATGAATAATCAATATCAAGATACTAAATATTACCTTCAAACAAGAAGAATAATCAATATTAAGATACTAAATATTACCTTCTGTTGATCAGATATGAAACACCATCTGCCATCTCCAATATCTTCAATAAGTAACTTCATAAACCAGCTCCAATAGTCTTTTGTTTCGCTCTCAACTACAGCAAAAGCAACAGGAAGATATTGGTCATTTGGATCTCTGCCCACTGCAATGAGTAAAATACCACCATATTTGTGTTTCAAGTGGCATCCGTCCAATCCAATAAAGGGCCTGCATGCCTTTGTCAGTGCTTTCTTGGTCCCATCAAAACAAATGTAACACCTCTCAAACCTAGGCTTCAATCCTAGGGCAAATGAAGTAGTGTTGATTTTGAATGTATTGCTTGCTGAAGCCCTTCTCAACTCAGCACCATAAGACCACAACATACTAAATTGTTTACTTGAAACCCCCTCAACTATTTGTCTTGCAATTTGTCTTGCCCTAAATGCTCTGCACCCTGGGATTTCAGTGGAATACCTTTGTCTAATATCAGCAACTACCTCATTCAGTTTCATCTTAGTATTGTTCTTCAAACCATCTACAATAACCTTAGCAACCCATTCTGCCTTAGCACTTTTGTTAAAAAACTTTCTCCCACACTTATGTTTTGCAAATAGTGTCTTTATCCTAAAAGTTGGGGATGTTAATACCCTACTACACAATATTCTATAATTACACTTCTTCTTGTCCTTGCAAACAACCCTGCATCTATTAGAATCATTCTTCTCAAACTTCACATCCCTTCCATTTAGCACATTATGCTCAAGTATGGCATCCTTAAACTGTCTCAATGAACGAAACTCCATTCCTACTTTGAAGACATAATCCTTGCTCAGTTTATCTTCCTCATTGAACCTTATAACACATGGCCTTTCATCAGAACTATCATCCTCAGCCCCACTATCCAACTCGTCTGTTATGTATTCATCTTCAATGACATGTTGCTTCCCCACTTATTCTGTGACACATATTTTATTAACTGGTTGACTTGATGCACCAGGATTTGCTTGGTTTATATGCTCAGCAGCATTTCCATTCACCACATCATCCATTTCTTCAGCAAAACCCTTCATTCTTTCTTCCTCACTATCATCAAAATGCACATCCCTTACTGACTCATCACTTGATTCATTCTCACAATTATTCTCATCATCTGCTTTGCCCTTCCCCTTCTCCCTAATCCTATCCATAAAGGTATTACCACCTGACTCAGGTTTTGGTTCACAAAATATCTCAGCATCACAGTTATTTCCAACAACAAACATCACTAACTCAGCAACATCTGAGTCATCCCTAAATGGCAACATGTCTTCTTCAAAACTACCATTTTCAGGTTTCCACCACATCTTAACAGTTTTTTCATCAAAGTCAGGTTCAATGGTTTTCACTAAGTCACGTGCTTCATAAAACGACCAGTAATATATGTCTTGGTTGTTAAACCCAATTACAGTCCCACCTTCATATCTAATCTCTAGGTCTTTCACAAAACAACCTTTTATATAAAACACTACTTTAAAGGTAATCATTTCCTGACCAATACATATTAGGGTAACAGTTTTAGGTTGACTTCAGATAAAGTATAAACTAAGGAGAAGTGAATATAATACGAAACCCTAACAATTCTAAATTGGGAGTAGTGCGTTTACCTGGGTCCACGAAGATGGAGACAGCAACGATTGTGAGGGACCACGAGGAGACAAGAACCGGAGCGAGGGACCACGCAAAGGATAGAATATGAAGCACAAAGAAGATGGGACCACCAATAGAGAACAAAAACCACGCACAACTAGGGTTAGAGGTTGGGGAAGAACGAGAGTGAGAGTGTGACTTTTGTTTTCTGAAGATGTTGATACACTTAAGTTCAAGTTAATCTCCTTTTCCAGCTATGGGCCTATAGTCCTTGATAGTCCTAGCTTCAGAAGTCTTTGGAATCAAAGTAGCAACAGTGTAATTAACAACCTTATACAAATTACCATTATCAAAGAAGTCTCTGACTACCCTCATTACATCATGCTTAATAGTCTGCCAGCTACCTTTAAAATTTTTTGCCCCAAATCCATCAATCCCTGGAGCTTTAAGGTCACCTATGCCTTTCAAAGTAGTTTCCATCTCTCTCTCACTAACTGGATTCACCAGAGTCTATCTTTGATCAAGAGTCAGCTGAGGTCCATCTCTCATAGCATTGATGTCTACATGTGTGATATCCCTGGCAGCCGTGCCCATAAGGCCCTTGTAAAAATCAACAACATTCTGCTCTATGTCCTCTTGAGAAGTAATCATGGCCCCACCCTCCTTATACAAAATATTTATACCTTTGGCAGTATGTTTAGCTTTAACAGCAGCATGAAAATATGAATTATTCCCATCTCCCAACTTGAGCCATTCAATCTTGGACCTCTATTTCAAAATTTTCTCTTCTAGCTCATTCAGGGCTACCAAATTATCCGTACATTGATGCACCTTCTGAACCTTATCCCTATTCAAAAGATCAATATTTAGGTCATGTTGGGCACATGCTAACTCCTCCCCAGCTTTGACAATGTCTTGTTTCAGAGTTGTCATATATATATATATATATATATATATATATATATATATATATATATATATATATATATATATATTATTTTTTGTTGTATGTACTAAAATATTTGATTGGGACGTATTAAATTAGGATTATACTATTTTAGATTGATCGAAAATAACAATAGTAGTTTATAATCGATCAACAACAAACTTTTTTATAAACTTTTTTCTGTATGTAAAAATAAAACTATTTATGAAAAAAATTGGATCAACAATTCATTATTTCTAATATTTAAAAATAAATTTCATTATTATATTATTTGAAAATTTCTCGTATATAAAAGTTTTTCTCGTATATTGAATTTTACGTCCCATATATTATTTGATAATGTATATTATCAATGACAAATAAATGTTATATTACAAATTAAGATAAATTCTTAAAAGAATGAATTTTCTCCCCTAAAAAACATTCCTTTTGTTCTTTAATACTTAAAAAATCATTTTCACATATTTTCTAACAAATATGTTATATTGGATTGAATTAGTAAATAGTATTATTAATATATTCTTTTAAAAATTCAAAATAATTATAAAAGAAATGTTTATTTTTTGTTAAGTAAAAATTAATACACATATATGATTAAGGAAATTATATATTTTTTTAATAATTAAGAAAAAAGTAGCTTGTTACTAACTTATTTGAAAGAAAAAAATTATTACTTAAAATTATGAAAAGATTTCCATTAATTTTTTAAAAAAATATTTATTCTATATACAAAAATGTGTTGTATAGTACATTTATAAATTTAAAAACAAATGATGAATAAAAAAATGACAAATATTGATTAAAAAGACATTTATATAAAATAAAATAATTTTATGACATAACTTTATTACTATAATTAAATCCCATAATTAAAAAGCTGATTAATTATAATTATTAAAGGAGATTTTATTTTCATATTTTTATTATATTAGATATCATGTAGTGATGTTATAATGTATAATTTAAAATTAACTTGAATCAAAACATAGAAATTTGCAGTGACCAATTTTCAATAAAATAAGGGTCATGAAAATGTACTTAAAGTGGCATATTTCTTCTTCTTGAAAAAATGACCTACTTTAAAACATATATGAAATGATTATGATTTTTGAATGTTGCATTGAATAGATGTTGAAAGTGAATTAATTAAATCTGCGCCATTAAAATTTGAAAAAAATATAAATATTATGAAGATATTGAAGTTGTGCATAGTGAAATCCTTTATTCAAGCATAAATCATAAAAACATGAAATCCTTTAATCAAGAATAAATAATAAAAATCTATATAGGAGACATTGCATAAAATCCAAATTGAAAAATATCATATGGTCCTTAAAATTTAAAGAGACATAATATATTGGAAATAAAAGTAACAGAAAAGATAATAGATAGATACACTTCAAGCCATTGACTCAGCAACCAACATAAACCCATTTCAAGGAAAATGACAATGCAAAAGAGCAAAACTTCTGCAAAATAAGAAAACAAAAATCCGAAACTTCTGCCAATCACAAACTAATCATCAAGGTTCCTTTCTTCATTTTTTCATTGAAATCGAAACCACAAATTCAAAGCATGAGTCAGAATTCAAAAAAATGGAAACGTTGTGGAGGTGCTCCCATGGTGGCCGCAGTTTCGACAGTTGTAGCCGGCGACAGTTGATGCGCGGTGGAAGGTCTTCGCGTCGGAGCCGTTCTCCAGATCTATTCTGTTTCCGTTTCTACTTTCTTTTGATTATTCGTTCTATTTTCGGTTTGGCTTGTGAAACGTTGTTGTTTTAGGTTCATGTTGGTGGCGATGGTTGATGAAGGATAGGCTGTCCATGGTTTAAATGGAATGTGAGGTTGATGATTTTATGGCTGCCGTTAGTGATAGAGGATGGTAAATCACTTAAATTTAATTAATGAAAATGTAAAAATGGGATATCAAATTACATTTATGGTTATTTAAAGAAAGTAAAAAATAGGAAGAAAAATTGAGAGAGTGACACATAAGCAGCATTAATTGACAAATGCATATAATTGAAACAAGAGTCTAAATATTCACTTTAAACCCTGAAATTAGAAAAATTAAGTCATTTAGTTAGAAGGGTGTATGTGATTTTTCCATGTACTTTTATACATGTATATTGAATTATTTGATTTTTTTTTCAGATTTTTGTTTTAGATTTGATGCATTTAAACTCTATTCGAAAGTGTTTTCATAAAGATAGTTCACATCTCTCCTCCTAACTTAACTAGAAATTATGAATTTGAATCTAGTTTGTATATAGATTCAAAAGTATTAAAAAGAGAATTTTACCATCAATTATACTTTACTAGTTTCTGGATAATATCTAACTGGTAAAAATTATATTTAATATATTCCAAATAGAAGTTAATAATGAAAGAGATATTTAATCTATTAGTAAGGTAATTTGTTAGCCATTAACTATTTTCTATTTACAGATGGTTTATTATATTTCTTTTTATAATCATTTCAATAAATATTCCTTTTTAACAATAAAATATATAAACTCAAATCTAATCTTATAAAAACATATAAGTGTCACTTTGTCACCTTATCTTAATTGAATGTAAATATAGAAAAATACGTTCACGTACAAATTACATTCCTATTATATGATTTCAAAACAACCTTACCTATTATATGAATTCAAAAGAACCTTATTACCTATTATATGAATTCAAAAGAACCTTATTACCTATTATATGAATTCAAATATTTGGAAAGTAGTTATTTTTAAAATAAAATCTTTATTTTAAAAATCAAAACAACCTTATATATTATATATATTCATTATTATTTTCAACGAAAGGATTTTATGTTAAATAAAGAAAAAGATTTGTTTTTTCATTGGTACTGTTATTATATATATATATATATATATATATATATATATATATATATATATATATATATATATATATATATATATATATATATATATATATATATATATATATATATATATATATATATATATATATATATATATATATATATAAACTATCATAACTCTTATTATCAGACACATTTTGTATTGATTTGTCGTTCTTATTGCTCTTCTCCTTCGCTATTCTTTGTAATTTTTATCTATTTTTCTTCTTTCAATTTTTCCATTCCTAGCAAACATGGCAGTCTCTCAAGAAGACATTGCTTATGAGATATTTTCTTGGTTACCTGCAAAAATCATTTGTAAATTTAAATTAACTTGCACTTCATTCTCCAAATTTTCAGAAGAATCTCCTTTCAAAACAAAACAATCTTGTAATTTGTTAGGGATGAGTGATACATGTTTCTTCCTCCAACATGATCAAATAAGTCAAAGATATCAAAAAAGGATTGAGTTGCACCATTTACCTAAGGAGCAACAATTTTCAGGTGTTCCTAACAATGTTCTCACCTTCCTATCAAGCTCAGCTTGTATTCTAGCTTCTAGTAATGGTTTGCTTCTTTGTCATACCAATTACAAAATCTTTCTTTTACATTCCCACTCCTGAGTGACTTAGAAAAAACCATAACTTTTCTACTATAAATCTCATGTTAGATTGTTCTCATAGCTCTTCCGATGACTATTTGATATTTCTTTTTGAAAACACAGTGGATTGGTCACCCACAAGTTATATATGCAATATATATCATGGTAAAGAAGGCTTGTGGAAAAGAATGGAAAACAACTTTTTAAGTGGTGGTAGGAATATGAAATTTGACATGCCGGTGTTTTATAATGGAGCCGTTCACTTCATCTCTATAAAAGGTCGAGTCCTTTTTATAAGCCTTACATAGTGTCTTGTAATTTTGAAAAAGGAACTTCAACTATTCTTAAATTGCCGAGGGAAGCTATAAAAGGTTTTCACATCGAGTGTGACATGGGCATATTTAATTGGGGGTAAAGTGACAAGTTCCAATAATTCTATATGTTTAGTGAAATCAAGAAAATCTGCTTTCACTATTTGGATTTTAAAAGATTACAAGTCATGTTAATGCAAAAGATATTAAAGGTTAGAGTGAATGCATTGGGGTTAGAAGAGAAAGATGCTCATGTTACCGGATTTACAGTCATGAACGGCAATATTTTAGTTTTTTCTACAGAACAAAAGATTTATAGTTGTGGTTTGGATGAAGAAACATTCATGATTGTTGAAGAAATAGGCTCACACTGTTGTGGATCCAATCCTCGCTTTCTTTCTTACTCAAACACTCTCCGTTCGTGTGGGACTAATGTTCAAACCATGCCTTGCTAGAAACAAATAATGTATGCTGCCAAGTTTAGTAGATTAGTAGTGTTTATTGAGAAGTTGTAATATCTGAATTTCATTCAAGAAAATTCAAGGCATTAGTTATTAATTTTGAAATTATTATAGACTTATAGTTACTGTCTTTCATACAATCTCTTAATATATAGTTATACAACTTGTCTATGCAAGAGTTAATAGGATGTGGAAGACCAACATGTTTGAACATACGAATCAAATTAAGGTATCTTTAATGGAGAAAATGATGAATTGGAGAAGATGAAGATTAGAGAATAGAGAGTAAAATAATAGAGAGAGAGTAATTGAGGGTGAGATGATAAATTGGCATTAACAACAAATAAGAGTAGTGAGCTCCTTATATAGTACACATTACAAAATGATTGGAATGAATTAAAACACGCAAAACAGAAACAGAAAAATAGTTAAGCTTCAGTGTAACCGGTTACGACAAACAGCGTAACCGGTTACGCAACTTCAACATCTCCCGTAACTCTGTTTCACGGGTTCGTAACCGGTTACGACAACCACTGTAACCGGTTACGCCAACTGAAGTGGTAAAAACAACAGTTTCAACACACCACCTCACTTCAGTTGGTCCAAATCAAGCATGCTCAGCTTTATTCTCAGCCTCTTGAACACTTCATTTGTCACCCCTTTGGTCAACAAGTCAGCCACTTGATCTTCGCTTCGACAATATCCCAATCGTAACTTTCCATCGCTCACTAACTCCCTCAAATAATGAAACTGCATCTCTATATGCTTGCTCCTTCCGTGTGCAATCGGATTCTTCGCAAGGTTAATCGCAAAAACATTATCAACAAGGAGAGTAATAGCCTCACCCTCACTACTATTAAGCTCCTTCAATAGATTCATAAGCCACATGGCTTGGCAAGCACACAACGATGCCGCAATATACTCGGCCTCACAAGATGAGAGTGCTACCACCGATTCCTTTTTCGAACACCAAGAGATTGGAGTTCTACCTAGCATAAAGATGTATCCAGCCGTTGACTTTCTATCATCCTTATCACCACACCAATTGGAATCGGTGAAACCAAGTAAATCACACTTTCGGCCCGTATCCGATGCCGGAAAGAGAATTCCACCACCAAGAGTCCCTTTAATGTATCTAAGGATCCTCTTGACAGCTGCCATATGAGATACCTTTGGTCTCTCCATGAATCTACTCGCAATACTGACACTAAATGCCAAGTTCGGTCGAGTATTGCACAAATACCGCAATGATCCAATCAATCTTCGATATTGAGTTGGATCAACATCTTGCTCATCCTGACTCTTGGGCAGCTGTAGTCTTGCCTCACATGGTGTAATGGCAACATTGCAATGCTCCATTTCACACCTTTTCAATATCTCAAGTGCATACCTCCTTTGGTGCATGAGCAGTCCCATTTTTGACCTTTGGAACTCTATGCCAAGGAAGTATTTCATGATACCAAGGTCCGTCATCTCAAACTCACTCATGAGTTCCTTCTTCAACCTTGAAATACTCTCCTCACAACTGCCGGTAATCAAGAGATCGTCCACATATAGACAAAGAATTATCACACCATCCTTAGCATTCGATCTCACATACACGCCATGTTCGGACACACACCGCTTGAAGTTAATGTCGACAAGAAAACCATCTATGCGTTTGTTCCAAGCTCTTGGAGCTTGTTTCAAACCATATAAGGCTTTATGCAACTTGTAGTATCCCATCTCTTGATTCTTCACTACAAAACCAGGGCAACATTCTTATCACAGAAATTCATGGATCAACATAGCATAATCACAATCATACAACAGAGCCATCAACTCAACACAACGTACTAACTACGATTACATAAACAGAACTAAATCCCCATATACCAATCATCATAATTCCCATTATATAGTCAGAACCCCACCCTTACCTTGGATTGAAGGTTGCTCTAATTCTTCGATTGAAAATCTAGCTTTGTGCCTCCTTTCCCACTTTCCTCTTTACAGCAACTTCTACGTTCTCTCTCTAAGACTAACTCTCCACAATTAACCTAATTTTCTTTCATTCCTATTAACCAAATAATTTTCTATTTCTCTTATTGGGCCTAACATTCACACTCCCACTTTGCTATACACAACTATAAAAAAATCGAAACTCAATTAATCTCATATAATACTAATATTTATATTAATATTATTTATAATATTAATAATACTAAATGATACTCTTAATAATCGACCGACTAATCAACTAAATAATTAACTTAGCAACACAACGCAACATATAACAACTTATTAACAAATAATACGAAAGTAATTTAATTAATTTACGGGTGTTATAGTATACCCTGCTTTAGAGCCCGAGCCCTTGCTTCATTCTTCATTACATCTACACGGAAAAACGATTGTCACCCGAATAAGCATGGGGAAAACCAACAACAAAAGAATGGAATAAATTTCAAACTTACCGCAGGAAGTTCGACGATCCTCGCAAGAGAGGGCACTTATCAATAGTGAAACATCTATTGTATGCTTTAAACACTTTTTATCAGCTTCAACCGAGGGAACTACACCGCCAATATAATCCAGGTGGTTAAAAAGTCCACCAGCTTATTCTTCTGATACGAATCCTCGACAAAAAATCCTCCTCTTCGTAAGTGTATGTGTCGTTCTCCTTGCGGAAATGCTTCACTGAGCAACAATGGGAAACAAATGTTTGCACTTACCCTCTACCTCTAACTCAGTTCCGTAAATGGCCGCATGAGTCAGGATATGAAGAGGAGTTACCAGGAATAGAACCGGCCTGCAAAGGTTGAAAATTTAAGAAAGCCTTCAAAGACTTGCATCATCGGTACTAAGGAAAGTAACTCTTGTTCCCTTGGTTGGGCCGAAGTGCCACAGTTACAGGGGAAAAGATGAAAAATTGAAGGTGATAGAAGGGTTCTCTTTCAAATATTCACACCAATATTGATAAGCCTTTACATATGCCTAACTTGTTGGGTGAAGTTGAAACGGGGCCACCATCAAGTAGTTGAAAACACATATCTCAAAAGCGATGAAGGGAAGGAGAACACTCAAGTATGAGAAGAGATATTCATATAGAGGGATGGTACGATTACCATACTCACTGCATATTCTATCATCTTCACCAGGGATAATGAGACCCCAAAGCGAAGATTCTCTCTCTTTAGAGGAATCCTTATTTAGACTACCCTCTTTGGCAAAAATAGAAACATTCAAAAAGTATATGGAATCTTCCCACCGAGACATTGGGTTCACTAGGTTCCTTCTTACATTATTCCGCGATTTTTTATCCATGAGGCATTAATAATCTTAAGAACAAGAAAACAAAATTTAAGAGGAGAAAAGAAGTAACCGCTCAAGAATAGAATGGAGAGGAAAGAGGGGTGTAAAAGGGAAGTGACTATAGTTCTTTCTATACTTATGTATTGGCAATATAGAAGAAAGATGTCCTATCAACAATCACGTTTCTCGCACGTACACTCAAGTGTTTCAGCTCCCAAAAATGATCATAATTACGCCTTCGAATAGATGTTTGCCATTCCAAACATCAGAAGCATTAAGAAGAGTGGTCGGCAATCGAGAACGAAATTCTCCAAACCCTCACCATGATATTCAAGCACGAGTGTTTTGGGGAAACTTTTCTGGCTGGGCACACATTTTTCAATCGCACTTCTAGAATCTTCTCCTGACTACTCGACTATCATGTGTCTCGCTGCAGGAGATGTACACCTCAAGCACATCCAAAGGTTTTCCGGATTCCACGCCTGAAAGATAGCGAGATCGTTATTCTTCTTCCTTATATATAGAAATGACGCCATTTAAAATAATAAATTTCTAACACAATTTGAATGCTCTCTACTCTTCCACTTACTTTGAGCGTCAGAGTGTTAACCTTGCATGAACACCCCCGCTCTACCGCATTAGAAGTCTACTCCGCCACAGCTTCCGCTTTTCACTCTATTTCTGCTTCTAGAACGATAAAATAATAATAATAATAATAATAATAATAATAATAATAATAATTATTATTATTATTATTATTATTATTATTTGAATGGTTGATATAATTTTTATTTTTTAAATAAAAGTCTTTCTAAATTTAGAATTAAGTATTTGAATTTTTTTGCTAAATATAAAATTAAGGAGTGGATGATAATTTCAAAAGTAACAAACTTTTAGATTAATTTTATATAACGGTAGAAAAATAAAATAAAAAAAACATATAAAAAATATAGATTATAAATAACAGAAATTTAATAAAATTGTAAACCATTTTATTTGGTTTTATGATTTTAACTAGTAAGAAACCCGTGCTATCGCACGGGTCCCGTCTGGGTTGCCATTACACGTCTGGGTTGTGTCGCACGCTCGCGAAAAAATGAACAGAGTCGCCACCAATATATTTATCCCATAAGGGAAAGGAATACCAGGAAACCTAACTGAAGGATAGAAAAACACTTAGAAAGGGGGGGGGGGGGTTTGAATAAGTGTAGCTTTAAAAACTTGACTGATAAAAATAAATTGCACAGTTATTTTTCTCCTGGTTCGTTGTTAACTAAACTACTCCAGTCCACCCCCGCAGAGATGATTTACCTCAACTGAGGATTTAATCCACTAATCGCACGGATTACAATGGTTCTCCACTTAGTCAGCAACTAAGTCTTCCAGAGTCTTCTGATCACACACTGATCACTCCAGGAACAACTGCTTAGATACCCTCTAAGACTTTCTAGAGTATTCTGATCCACACGATCACTCTAGTTACAACCTGCTTAGATAACCTCTAAGACTTCCTAGAGTATTCTGATCCACACGATCACTCTAGTTCCTTACAACTTAATGTAATCAATTCTAAGAGTATTACAATTGCTTCTGAAAAGCTATAATCACAAACTGTGATATTTCTCTTATCGTTTAAGCTTAATCTCACTAATATATTACAACAGCAATGTAGTGAGCTTTGATGAAGATGAAGATTCTGAGCTTTGAATAGAACAGAGTTTCAGCAAGTTAATATGAGTTGTTTTGTTCCAGAATCGTTAACCTTGCTTCTCATCGGAACTTCATATATATAGGCGTTGGAGAAGATGACCGTTGAGTGCATTTAATGCTTTGCGTGTTCCGTACAGCATCGCATTTAATGTTATACGCTTTTGTCAACTACCTCGAGCCTTGTTCACGCTGTGTCTACTGACGTTGCCTTTAATAGCTTCTAACGTTCCTTTTGTCAGTCAGCGTAGCCTGCCACTTGTACTTCCTTCTGATCTGATGTTTGTGAATACAACGTTTGAATATCATCAGAGTCAAACAGCTTGGTGCAAAGCATCTTCTGATCTTCTGACCTTGAAGTGCTTCTGAGCGTGATACCATCAAAACTTCAGTGCTTCTGATCTCATGTTCTTCTGATGCTTCCATAGACCCATGTTCTGATTCTGCTTCGACCATCTTCTGATGTCTTGCCAGACCATGTTCTGATGTGGCATGCTGAACCCTTTGAGACAAAGCTTCTGAGCGCTGAATTATGCATACTCTTTATATATTTCCTGAAAAGGAAATTGCATTTGATTAGAGTACCATATTGTCTTAAGCAAAATTCATATTATTGTTATCATCAAAACTAAGATAATTGATCAGAACAAATCTTGTTCTAACAATCTCCCCCTTTTTGATGATGACAAAAACATATATAAATGATATGAATTTGCGATCAGAAAGAGCAGACGGCAAAAGACAAATTACACAACTATAGCATAAGCATGTGAATATGTCTCCCCCTGAGATTAACAATCTCCCCCTGAGATAAATAATCTCCCCCTGAAATAAATACTCGAAGAACTTTAATAAAAGACTTCCCTGATTATTTCGGTAGAGACGATCACATAAGCTTCTGTCTTCAGAGAATTCATAGCTTCTGACTTCTGCTTCCATTGGACAGCTTCAGAACTTGAATTTCTTTAGATCTTCAGAACATTCACAGCTTCTGATTCCTGCTTCCATCTAGGACAGCTTCAGAACTTGAATTTCTTTGATCTTCAGAACATTCACAGCTTCTGATTTCTGCTTCCCTCGGATAGCTTCAGAGCTTTGAATTTCTACCAACATCACTTCATGCTAGATTTGTATCAGAACATTGTTGAATGTACCAGAGCATCATCAGAGCATCTCTACATCCTGAAATGTTACAGAACAAAAACTAAACGACAAAAGTCAGCATGAACGAGTCAGAACATAAAATGTATATTAGAACACATGATATGTATCAGAGCCATATAGGCTAAAATAATGTATCAGAGCAAATAGAATTTTGTCAAAGCAAATAGACAAATTTTGGATCAAATTCTATTATCAGTGCTTCTGATTCTGAAGCTTGACAGCACTCAGCTTGCTTCAGTTTCCATAAGCTTATTCTTTTTACAGAATAACGCTTCTTATGGTTTTGCTTTGAAGATTTTCTTCACTTCTTTATACCTGCAAAACACTTAAACCATATAGAACTTGCAGTTCTTGTTAGTAAAAGCAACTAATTAAATCAAATCATTTATCACATATTTCTCCCCCTTTTTGTCATATCATCAAAAAACAGAAAAGATTCAGAGACAAACAAAAAGAAACACACGGAGGAAGAGGATGATTTCATTGAAGTTCAAACATCAGGTACAGAAGTACATGAAGATAAGTAAGATCAGATGTACAAAAACAGATGCAACGAAAAGAAAGAAACAACACAGACTCAATCTAAGATGGCCCTAGCCTTGACAGGATCTTGGCCAGCATCTCTTGAACTCCATTGTTGTACTCATTCTGCTTCTCTATGAAAGCTTTAAACTCATCCTGGTTCTTCTGAAGAACTTCCAGAGTTCTTGCAAGACGGGAAGGTTCATCCGAAGAAGCTTCACCGCTTCTAACCACAGGAATAGCATTATGGTCTGTAGCTTCCATAGATAGATCATTTGCAGGGATTTCCTCAACAGGAACTGATTCAGCAACATGATCTTCTACATCTGATTCTTGCATAGAAGCATCACCATATTCTGCAGCAGGAATTTCCGAGTCTCCATTCTCAAGTGCCTGAAGAATGGCAGCTAGATTCCTGGGAGCAGAAGGACCTTCAACTTTTGGTGGGTCAACAACTTCTGGAATGACCAAGCTTGGGTCTTTCTCAGAAGGGTTTTCCCTCAGATAGTTAAAGAGAGTCTTGAAGTCTCCGAGCAGAATAGGATAATCAGGAATAAAGATAACAATATCCCTGCATGGATTTGCTTCCATTTCAACAGCCAGTCTTAATTGTTCCATCTCATCCAAGAAGGGCTTCTCTTCCAACATATGTCTTCCTTTGAGACTAGCAAACCAGAAGTCTTCAAAATTCCTCAGAATTCCACGAGGCCGTGGGGCAGCAGCTACACAGGCTTCCTGAAGTTCTAAAAACAGAACATCTGATTCTCTGCGAAAGATCCTCCAGAGGTTCCGCATAGCAACATCATTCAATCCAGAACTTTCATCAATTCTGAGAGTATCAAAGATACTTCTGAGATTCCTCTTTATTTTTTCAAAAACTACACCAATAGGGTATACAGGGCGGAATTTTATTTGGGTTTTTGAAAAGGCAGGGTTGGAAGTGAAGTACGGATGAGGTTCTCTATCCAACCTATAAGAAGATTCTGCTTCAGTATCAGAATCTAACACTACCACTTCAGCTTCAGGACGAGGCTTGGGAGTGTAGTTGCAATCACGGAGCAGCTGCTCATGTGATGCAGAGGTTGGAAGAGGAGAATCACAAAGGTTGTTTTGAGAGGTGGAGGGAGTATGTTCAAAGGTGGCATTGGGAGAAGGTTGAGATGGAAAGAGAGTTTGAAGGGGTGGTATATCCAGAACAGGATTGACGGTAGGTGGAGAGGAAGGAATGGTTATAGGAGAAGATGGAGGTGTAAGAACATGGACAAAAACAGGTGATTCTGATGTGGCTTTTTCTGGTTCAGGTGTAGGGACAACCTCTATTGGTGCAACTTCTGAACGAACAGCAGGAGCAGAATCAGGTTCAGAAATGTATATACCTTTGGAACCTCTCAGAAAAGCTTTGGCCACATCCTCAGTCTTCTTTTGCTTCTTACTCTTCGGCTCTTCAATAATCTTTGCTTTGCCGCTAGAGATTTCTTTCCTTCTGACATATGCCAGAACTTCTGATTGATTCTCAGCCTCTTGAGAGACATTTTCTTCATCAGATTCTTGAAGAATCATCTTCCTTTTTCTGGTTTTCTTCTTCTCAACAACTTCAACAATCTCAGCATTGTTATTTGACTTCTTCTTCTTTTTCTCAGCTTCCTTCTTTTTCTTCACAAAATCATCAGAAACAGCCTTAACAACTTTTGCAATGACTTCTTCTGGGACCACTTCTTTCTCGGTGGTAGCAGCAGGATGATCAAACTTTCTTTTGGTCCTTTCTTCCTTCTTGCGATTCACTATAATTGGAGCACCTTTCTCTTGATCTTTAAGACTTTTGTCCTCTTTTTGAGACTTCAGATACCTAGTTCTGACTTCTGGTACCTCACTATTGAAGAAGGTTTTAAATTCAGCTAGAACTGGTTCTCTTCTGATTCTTGTTCCAGCAAGAGGGTGAGGAGTTTTAATGATAGCCTTAATCACTTTCATCTTCTTTAAAGTGAAGGCATTCAGACAGGCCCCAGTTGTGACAGCAAGGTCTTTGATAATACCTTCAGATTCCAGGTTCTCAACAATCTTGGAATGAACCAGAAGATTTGAAATAATCCTTCCAAAAGGAATGATTGTTCCACCTTTTTCTCTGAAAGCGTTTCTGGAATCCTTTACTGCTTTCCACAAATGGTTGAAGATGATGTAGATCGCATCAACCTTCTTTTTAGTGGCAATGCAATAAAGAATATACCTTTGCTCATTATTGATGAAATCCGAGGCATGTGTTCCTTTCCTATGGTAGAAACACCCAAGAAGGATCTTTGTCCAGATTTTGTAGACATCTCTCAAATCCTTGACGCTTTTTGTTTCCTTGACATTTGGATAGAGAGTGGATAGAACATCTTCCCAATCTGCCCTTTTATCAATCTCAAAAGCCCCTTCAGGGTTTTTCAGATCAAACATCACTCTTAGGATGTTTTCAGTAATAACAACAAACTTTCCATGGACGAAAGAAAGTATTGATTTTGGAGCAACCACAGCATGTGACCAGAACTCCTTGACAAGATCCGGATAAACTGGGCCAACGAACTCAGCAAACAACGAGGTCCATCCTTGAAAGATGATGTCTTCTTTAAGATGAAATTCATGTTCTTCAAGGTTGTCAAAATCAACAATAAGTTCACATAGAACTTCCAATTTGTCCTTGGGAATAGAGCATGCAACAACAGGAGTAAGTTGCAAAATTTCTTCTTGAAGTTGGTGAGGAACAGATGTATCAACATTTTGGGATGAGAAGGCAGCCATGGATGCAGAATGAACAAAAGACGAACAAGAAAAGAAAACTGGGTTTTCGATTAGGGTTTTAGAAAACGGCTAAGAACTTTTTAAATGAGAGAATGCAAGAAGAAAGAGAGACAAGGGAGCGAAAAAGATATATGATATGATTTGAAAAGAATATAAGGAGACGAATATAAAATAGAGAATGAAAAAGAATAAACAGAATGAATAGTTTCAAAATCAAAAGAAATCATTTTCATTAAATGACGAGTGACGTGAGGAGAGAGATCGTGGTAAAAAAAATGATTTAAAACAGTTACCTAGGTCGGCGTCTTTTCAACTGCACGCTTTGTACACATCATACAGACACGTGTTCATCATCAGATAATGGATGACAGGTGTGAAATATTCAATAGGCTTTACGCCTTCTGATTCCGATCACTGCTTCTGAATTGATCAAGTTTCTCTTCTGGAAACGCTCATTCTGAAGTGTGCTGATGTAAATCTGAATGATCTTCTGATCCATTACTTCTGATATACACAGCTTCTGAAGATTCACTTCTTTGTTCTGCAGCTTCTGATAAGACAAAAACTGTATCTGCAGAAATTCTTAAGCTGCTTTGTTTCATCAGAAACAAGTTTATCATCAAACCATATATTTATTGATTCGTCCACAATCAATGTTTCAATATTGTATATTCTGTAGCATTTAGAGCATTCAGAATAATTAAGAACGAAACACCATTGCTTTAGAAACAAACAAAACAGATGGTTCCAAGACTAATAAACTTTCTTTTCTGATCTCCTACAAACATAGTTTCTTCAACAGATTTAGGTACCAGAACTTGGAAGACAGTCCTTCTTCCCTTCAAGTGCTGAGACCAACTTGAGTCCAGGTGACATGACATGTTGACTTTTATCTTCTTTGTCGCCAAGAGAATCTGCAAAAGAAATAGTCTTTTTCTTTGGTACCCACATCTTCTTGGGTTCTTTCTTGTTAGTTCTCCTCAAGTTCTGATTGAACTTTGGTTTAACATTGTAAGCAATAGGAGGAACAGCATGATAATTCTTAATGTGAGTTTCATGATATTTCCTAGGTTGTGTCACATGCTTCTTAGTGTGTGTTATGTGAAAACTTTGTGCATGTGATGTGTGCTTAATATCATGGGAGTGGCCAAATTTAAATTGGTTATACAGAGGCTTGTATGATATTTTCATATCATCCACAGATTCAAGCTTGTATGGGATTTCACCCTCATAACCAATGCCAACTCTTTTGTTTCCAGACACAGCATATATCATAGAAGCTAGCTGACTTCTGCCAATACTTCTAGATAAGAACTTCCTGAAACTTAAATCATATTCTTTCAGAATATGGTTTAGACTAGGAGTGGATTTTTCTGAATCAGAAGGAGATCCAACATTATTGGATAATTTTAAAAGTTTTTCTTTTAATTCAGAATTTTCCAACTTAAGCTTCTTAGTTTCGAATTCAAATAGCTTTTTCAGCTTTTTGTATTTGAGACTAATCTGAGACTTGTATTCCAGAAGTTCTGTTAGACTGGAAACTAACTCATCTCTAGTAAGTTCAGAAAATACCTCTTCAGAATCTGATTCTGATGTAGATTCTGATCCATCATCTTCTGTTGCCATCAGCGCACAGTTAGCCTGCTCATCTTCAGAGTCTGAATCATCTTCTGACTCATCCCAGGTTGCCATAAGACCTTTCTTCTTATGAAACTTCTTCTTGGGATTTTCTTTCAGAAGTTTTGGACACTCATTCTTGTAATGTCCAGGCTCATTGCACTCATAGCAGACAGCCTTCTTCTTGTCAAATCTTCTGTCATCAGAAGATTCTCCACGTTCAAATTTCTTTGAACTTCTGACGCCTCTGAACTTTCTTTGCTTGTTCTTCCAGAGTTGATTTAGCCTTCTGGAGATCAAGGACAGTTCATCTTCTTCTTCAGATTCTGATTCTTCAGAATCTTCTTCTCTAGCCTGAAAAGCGTTAGTGCATTTCTTGATATTGGATTTTAATGCAATAGACTTACCTTTCTTTTGAGGCTCGTTTGCATCCAGTTCAATTTCATGACTCCTTAGGGCACTTATCAGCTCTTCCAAAGAGACTTCATTTAGATTCTTCGCAATCTTAAATGCAGTCACCATTGGGCCCCATCTTCTGGGCAAACTTCTGATGATCTTCTTTACATGATCAGCCTTGGTGTAGCCTTTGTCGAGAACTCTCAATCCAGCAGTCAGAGTTTGAAATCTTGAAAACATCTTTTCAATGTCTTCATCATCCTCCATCTTGAAGGCTTCATACTTCTGGATTAGTGCAAGAGCTTTGGTCTCCTTGACTTGAGCATTTCCTTCATGAGTCATCTTCAAGGACTCATATATGTCATGGGCCGTTTCCCTGTTAGATATCTTCTCATACTCAGCATGAGAGATAGCATTCAGCAAAACAGTCCTGCATTTGTGATGATTCTTGAAATCTTTCTTTTGATCATCATTCATTTCGCTTCTCGTGAGCCTTACACCAGTAGCTTTAACCGGTTGTTTGTAACCATCCAACAGAAGATCCCATAGATCAGCATCTAGACCAAGAAAGTAACTTTCCAGTTTATCTTTCCAGTATTCAAAGTTTTCACCATCAAATACTGGTGGTCTAGTATAACCATTGTTACCATTGTATTTCTCAGCAGAGCCAAATGTAGATGGAGTTGGATTTTCTTGAGATTCACCAGCCATCTTTTACTGAAGCGTTTTTCTCTTCCTGAATCTTTTCTAAACACGGTTAAGTGTTTGCACCTTAGAACCGGCGCTCTGATGCCAATTGAAGGATAGAAAAACACTTAGAAAGGGGGGGGGGGGGGTTTGAATAAGTGTAGCTTTAAAAACTTGACTGATAAAAATAAATTGCACAGTTATTTTTCTCCTGGTTCGTTGTTAACTAAACTACTCCAGTCCACCCCCGCAGAGATGATTTACCTCAACTGAGGATTTAATCCACTAATCGCACGGATTACAATGGTTCTCCACTTAGTCAGCAACTAAGTCTTCCAGAGTCTTCTGATCACACACTGATCACTCCAGGAACAACTGCTTAGATACCCTCTAAGACTTTCTAGAGTATTCTGATCCACACGATCACTCTAGTTACAACCTGCTTAGATAACCTCTAAGACTTCCTAGAGTATTCTAATCCACACGATCACTCTAGTTCCTTACAACTTAATGTAATCAATTCTAAGAGTATTACAATTGCTTCTGAAAAGCTATAATCACAAACTGTGATATTTCTCTTATCGTTTAAGCTTAATCTCACTAATATATTACAACAGCAATGTAGTGAGCTTTGATGAAGATGAAGATTCTGAGCTTTGAATAGAACAGAGTTTCAGCAAGTTAATATGAGTTGTTTTGTTCCAGAATCGTTAACCTTGCTTCTCATCAGAACTTCATATATATAGGCGTTGGAGAAGATGACCGTTGAGTGCATTTAATGCTTTGCGTGTTCCGTACAGCATCGCATTTAATGTTATACGCTTTTGTCAACTACCTCGAGCCTTGTTCACGCTGTGTCTACTGACGTTGCCTTTAATAGCTTCTAACGTTCCTTTTGTCAGTCAGCGTAGCCTGCCACTTGTACTTCCTTCTGATCTGATGTTTGTGAATACAACGTTTGAATATCATCAGAGTCAAACAGCTTGGTGCAAAGCATCTTCTGATCTTCTGACCTTGAAGTGCTTCTGAGCGTGATACCATCAAAACTTCAGTGCTTCTGATCTCATGTTCTTCTGATGCTTCCATAGACCCATGTTCTGATTCTGCTTCGACCATCTTCTGATGTCTTGCCAGACCATGTTCTGATGTTGCATGCTGAACCCTTTGAGACAAAGCTTCTGAGCGCTGAATTATGCATACTCTTTATATATTTCCTGAAAAGGAAATTGCATTTGATTAGAGTACCATATTGTCTTAAGCAAAATTCATATTATTGTTATCATCAAAACTAAGATAATTGATCAGAACAAATCTTGTTCTAACACTAACAAGGGAAGGAATAGGGTCTTGCGACCAGAGAATCTAGGTACGGGAGTCGGTTACGCAAGGGGAAGGTACTAGCACCCCTCACGCCCATCGTACTCGATGGTATCCACCTATGTTTGTTTCTATCTAAAGGGTGTGTGCTATGTTTATGTCTACATGCGAATGAATGCAAAAGAAATACGGGGAAAAGAAGGAATATTTTCAAATGTGCTCGTTCAAGCCCCGCGACTTGATGCCTACGTATCCTTTTTAGGAATCAGAGCGTCGTAGTTCGGCTCAAGATTTTCTGTTTGTTTTTGTGTTTTTTAGTTGGGCGGAGTTAACGCTCGCGCTCTTGCATAAGGGGACAGCCTAGGATGCAATGGAGCGGAGATAACAATGCCCTTAAGAAAGGAGAGAAAGAGAGAGAGTTTGAGTGTTTCGAGGAAATCCCTTAAGCAAGGGAAACTCGAGTTACTCTTTGGTTTGTGTCTTTTAGAAGTTGGGAACTTACGCCTGAATGGGACCCTTAAGCAAGGGAGATCCAAGCACTCAAACATTCCCTTAAGCAAGGGACGTTCAAGCTTCCATTCCCTTTTTAATGATTTTCACTTTTTTATTAATGTTTTAAGTGTTTTCTTTGTATTTTTTATGGGGAATTTATTCAAGTATTTTTAGATGTTTTATGTTGAAAAAGAAAAAGAATGAAAAAGTGGGGAACTAGCCTAAGTATTAGCCTAATTGTTATGGATTATTCTAAAAGGAGTATTAAAATGATATTAACAAAATAGGCCAAAAATATGGCCAAAAGCAAGTAACAAAGTCACACAAGAATCATACAAAATTTAGCACAAAAGCAAATAAGAAACACATCAAAATCAAGTGTAAAAATTAACCAAAAAATACTACTATTTTTATGAGTTTTTTAATGAAGGGAATTAAGACTAAAATTTAAACCCAAAAGTGGCCTAAAACTAACAAGTTTTATCGATTTTATTGTCCTCTAAGTCATTTTTATTACCTAAAAAATAGCATACAAAACTATGTGAAAATAACCTAAATCTAACATGAAGATATGTACACAGGGGGGTGCAAAATTAAAATAGAGGTGCATGCATGAAACTGGGCGCAGGGCCCAACAGAATTTTGTAGTGTAATACGGTGAACTGACTTTTTATCGATCGAAATGTCGCGGTAAGCAAGAGTCGCCACCGACTTTTATTTTATCCAAATATTAGAAAGGCTAAAAGAACAGAAAAAAAACCTTTTAAAGAAATTTTGAGTTCGGGGGGTAATTATGCAAAGGGAAGGTGTAAGGCACCCTTTGCATCCATGGTTTTCCATGGGCTCTTAATTGCTTTGCTCGTTTTGAAACCAAAAGTTTAGAAATGTATAGAAGAAGAAGAAACAAGGACTTTAGCTCGTAAATGAGCGTAGCCTTGAAAGTATTTAGAAAATAGTAGAAAGATGTTTTTAAACCAGAGCATGCAATTAAGGGCAAATTACCTGGTTAGATGAAAAATGTTCTTTTTAGCCTTTCAGGGTGAAAGGGTCTATCCATGCCATAAGAGGGCAGGAAGCCTTTCATTTGGAGGTTGAAGGGTCATCGAAGCATCCTTTGCCATAAGACTGTCCCATGCCATAGAAGGGCAGGTAGTCTAAGGCAAGGATCAGAATAAGCCATTTCGTAGGCAGCCAGAAGATACCTCAGCCTTTTTCCGTAGGCAACTTCCGAGGGTCAAGGTCATATTTGTGTATCGAAGGCAGCATCATTTAAGGTCGTATGACCTTTGGTTATCGAGGCAGCATGGCTGAGGTATCCTCATATTCGAGGGACATGGCTTATTCTGCAAAAAAACACAAAGGCAACAGGCAACAGGCAACAAGGCAACAAGGCAACAGAGAGGTTACCCCAAAAGCGTGCGTGTGTGCAACAATCACGTGATTATATTCAGAAAATTATCTTATAATTAATTATCTATATTGATTTAAGGCTTGCACTCCCTAAGATTACTAACCACGCAGTTATAAGTCAATAAAGGGGAGGGGAAAGTGAAACCGGCGGATCCCCCAATGGGGTTTGGCACAAGTAATAATAATAATAGGCATAAAATAAAAATAAGGTTTAGGGTTACCAACAACGTAGCTTTGGCATTCGATGAACCCTAAAAAAGAAAAGAATAGGCAGAAAACACAATGTGAGTGCATTATCAGGTTCGAAGGCAAACACAGTTAACCCTAAAGAAAGCAAAAAGATAAAGGATTTAAATAAATAAATAAAAAGCAACTTAGCTTTGCATTTGATCTGATATGGTTGATAGGCGGAGGTACTCTGAAGCATGCACAAGCTATGAATTCTGTGAAGCAGCCTGGTGCTCACGATGGTGGTACCTCGCAAAAACAAGAAAATGGTAGGCACGAATATATGTCAAATGATAACGAAAAATGATAAAATATAAATGATTACTTAATTAAAAAAAAGACTAAAATAGTTATGTTAAATCCTAAAAAGAAATATTTAAAATTAAAACAAATATCTTTTATTTATATATATATATATATATATATATATATAAGTTTATTAACTACACAAACTTGAATAATAATTATTAACTTAGACATGTAAAGAAAAAGCTAAATACTTAAATTGTAAACACATTATAGGATGAAAACGTAAACGAAACAATGGCTGGGATTTTTCACGTTGGAAACAGGGAGATAGCAAGATGTACTTCTTCGTGTCTTTAGGTATTTCTTAATAGATTGAAATTATTCTAATAACCTAATAAAATTAAATTAGACATCTAATTCTAACAATGAAATTTAGTATATTTTCTTTATAGACAAATAACTGCATGATAAAATAGAAAATAGAGGGGTTCATAACAGTAGTCCACCAAAAAACATTTTTCACATTCTCATCTCAGTTAGTATGCTCTCTTTCCACATTCTTTTCAAAAATCAAGCAAAGGTATTCATAATCATGATCAATAAACACAAATCAAAACTAACACAAATTCAAGAATATCAACAAGATGATAGTACCGTACATGGTTGGCCGTTCGAGTGTGGTTGGAGGTTCGTCGCCGCGTGGGTGCTTCGTCGGAGGCGCTGTGATTCGGATCTGAATTGGGAATCTCACGGTGGCAGCGGGGAGTGTGATGGCTGGCGCTGGATGTTGCCGAGACGGCGGTGGCGTAGTTGTTGGATCCTTTTCGATGTGGTCTGATTCCGGTTGGCAGTTAACTCGTGGCTTCGGCGCAGAGGTGGCTGAGCGGTGGAGGTGATCAGATTTGCTTTGCTTGTTCAGAATTTTGTTCCTCCTTTTTCGGCTCTTTGAACATGCTTCTCTTTTTCCTGCAAAAACAAATTGTAAAAAAAAAAAGAGTAAATGATATGCAATTTGTAGAAGAAGGTGAACAGTTCTTGGACTTGGCTTTTGTGGAAATTGTTTTGCAGGTTTTGTAATGAATGTGTTGTGAACAATGAAGTTGTTGTGTGTTGTGTTGGTGATTGAATTGTTGCAGGTTTTTATGTAGCGGTTTGTGATGAAAATTGGTCTATTGGGTGTAATATGTACAGTGGTTTGACTAAAAAATAGGATTTCCCCTACTGAAAAAAACTGCGTGAATATTAGTCGGTTCGCCCTTATGAGGGTTTTTTATCAGTGTATTTATACAGACATATTAGGTCTACTAATAAGGAAAATAAAATCTCAATCATGATTGATCAATATTTCTTAAAATTCCTTTACTTGTTACCCAAATTGTAAAAGAAATTAAGAATAGAACCAATAAAATCGAAACTTTCTTCTTTTGATTTTTGAGATATAAAATGCATAAAATTGTGGTTTAAATGAATTAAAAATAATAAATAATAGAAAACGAAAATTAAATTTAAATACTTAAAAAAAACTCCTTCTTTTTTTTATTTTTTTTGAATATAAGTAGAATAAGTAGAAATAAAATTAAAACTAAAGTTTAAATAAAAATGGGAAAAAGGTAGAAGTAAAATTAAAAAAAGAAACATGTTAGAAGGGGGATTCGAGCCCGGGACCTCTCGCTCTTGTACCTTTTAACCTCAAATCCTTACCAATTGTGCTATGTCACTTATTCGAAATATTTACAAATATATGAGGGCAAATTTTGGGGTATGACAGCTGCCCCTGTTCAATTATCTTAAACCTGAAGATGTAGAGTGGTTTGTATGCCAGTCGGTATCTGAAGGTGGAAGATGATTGAACACTAGAATACCGAGAAATTTGCCCTAGCTGAAGTAGGGACTTTTGTCGGAGATGGGCTTGAAGATGCCATCCAGGTGTTTCGAGAAGATGTATGATGGAGATGGGCTTAAAGATGCCATCCGGCTTGATATACTTGAGAGTCAGAATGTGTCGTACGTTAGACTATTCTCAATTGCATCCTCAGATGTCTGGAAGACCGTGCGTTAGGTCGAAGAATAAATCGTGCATTAGACTATTCTCAATTGCATCCGTAGATGTCTGGAATGCCGTGCGTTAGGCTGATGGATGAGTCATGCGTTAGACTAATCCAAATTGCATCCGTAGATGTCTGGAATGCCGTGCGTTAGGCTGATGGATGAGTCGTGCGTTAGACTAATCCCATTTGCATCCGTAGATGTCTGGAATGCCTTGCGTTAGGCTGAAAACTTTTTGTATTGAGGAATATTTGTTGGAGAGTTGGTCGTGTCAGCACCGTTCGTAGTAACTGAATTAGACTTTGGAAGATGATCGTGTCTACACCGTTCGTGATGATTAGAATTAGATCTTTTTGTCGTGTCAGTACCGTTCGTAATAACTGAATTAGACTTAGGAAATAGTTGATTGTGTCCACATCGTTCGTGATGATGGAATTGGATCTTTGAGAGTCGATCGTGTCAGCACCGTTCGTAGTAACCGAATTAGATCTTGGAGAGATAATCGTGTCTATATCGTTCGTGATGATAGAATTAGATTCTCTTGTCGTGTCAGCACCGTTCGTAGTAACTGTATTAGACTGGGAAGGTCAGTGATCGTGTCTACACCGTTCGTGATGATAGAATTAGACCTCTGAGAGTTGACCGTGTCAGTACCGTTCGTAGTAACTGAATTAGATCTTTGAAAATGATCGTGTCATTACCGTTCGTGGTAAATGAATTAGATCTTGGAAGATGGAGATTTCGTTTATTTGTCTGTGCCTGTATCCTGCAATAGGTATAGTTAGTCTTTATGCAATGTCATGATGCATGTATTATATAATGAGTCCCTCAAAATAAATGAGAAACTTTGTATGTTATGGATGAGTTCATTATGAGGTAATGTATGCAATGTATGAATATGTTTATGACATATGATATGTGAACATGATTTATGTTGTCTTGATTGAGAAAATAAATCTCTATGTCTTTGTGATTTTGATGTCTGATCTTATTTGAAGATGCTCAGCTGGGAATTTATGATTCTTGCTTGGGGATTTATGATTTCTGCTTGGGGATGATCAGTAACTTGATGTTCCCTGATTGGGGATTAGAGATATTAATGAACCATATTGGAGATAGGTGTCGGGGAACCGGCAATGTTGAAGAGGTAAACTCTGTTGAGGAGCTATGTCTTTTGTCGAGAGTATTTGAAGATATATTCTTAATGATTACTCTGTGGGGATATGATCTTGTGAAAATGGAATTGCGGGAAAGTGTGGGTGCCTTGAACATTGCCCCCAGGATTATAGTAACTACCATTCCTGGATTTGTATTGATTAGAACATGCCAATGAGTATTGATTGAAGATATCAAACTGGACTTGCATAGATTTGCCCCCAGATAATAGGGAATTTGGAAAGATTCGCCTCGCGAGGACTTCATGAGATATGCACTATGGGTGACATGCCCCCACTAATCATAGGCTCATGACAATGTCCCATGTTGATTGGGAAATAATTTGAAACCCACTTGGGATGTACGCCTTTTCGCATCTTGACTTAATTGCCCCAGACTGATTGGGCAAAACGTGCCATGCCCCTTGTACGTAGGAGCCATTGCTTCTTGGAGTAATTTTGTCTGTCAGGATAGCTTTCAGTCATTAGTTGTACCCTGTGCAAGTTTTTTTTTGATGCTAACATTTGAAATTATGTAGCAGAATATGTTTAATAATGAATTCATGAGATGCAATGCATACGTTTGTCTGGAGTTTTTGAAAAACCTTTAAAACATGAGATGTAAAAATGATATTTGTAAAAAAATGAAATATCAACTCAGCATTTTTGATAAACCTTAAGGAGTCAGGATACCTTTTTGGTGACAATATGCTTTCGAACTAACCATGCTTCAATTAGGACTTTCAAGGGTTGTAACGTGGCTTGGTTCACGGTTTAAGAAACAAAGGACAAAGGCTCAAAATTTGATTGTACCCACCCCTCTTCGTGATGTTCTTCATTCCTAAGTTCAGTTGGTTCGACTTATGCATTCAGGTTCCAAGAGACTTTTGGATTTGCACCTTTGATAATGATGATGGTTCACAAGCAGAGAGAACTTTTGAGATGGCAGTCACTTCTTCCTTTTGGTAGTCACAACATTGTGTTGTTCAGGAATTTATTGACTTCTCTTTTTTCATCTTATTGATATCCCTAAATTTTGCCTGAACTGTCTATTTTGGAGCTTACAGTCAGCGGGATGCCTTGATTTTTGCCTAAGTCATCTTTTTGATTTTGACTTAGCAGACTTTTCTTTGTATATATGTTTTGTCATCATCCTTTTTTCTTTTTGAAAGATATTGACTGCCTTGCTTAATGATTGGTGAACCATCATTGGCCTTTGATTGATGTCTCCAACACTTCTTTGGTGTGTGTGGATGAATGCTTGTAATTGAAACCTTTGTTGAAAGGTGTACTGAATGATTCTCTTAAAATAGAATGCACAGCCCAATTAAACTGAGAACTACCCTGCCCCAGGTTATGATCAAGGGTTTTAATTAGTACAAGAAAGAAACTTCTACTTCTTAGGCTCAAAGGGGTTGACGAGGGATTAACATCCTTATATCTCCACTGTTTAGGAATTGAAACAATGCCTGTACATCGTCAGCATAGTCCGTTCAAAAGCATACTGTATGAGGTTGCGGTATCGTTTTCGTCATCCTCCCTCAGAAGGCTTACAGCTTAGCAGGAGTTGAATATCACAAAAACATATGCGGAATAAAGACATAATTAAAAATGAGTGATAACGAAATAATTTATTCAAGACAAACATATGCAATGCACTGATGATGATTATTAAAACAGATAATGTCTATCATGAGTCAAATGTTTAAACCAACAGAATAGAAATTGCACATGAAAGTAGATCTAATGATCCAATAGTTCGTCCGTCTAGATCTCAATCAGTCTTGTCATGACTAGGCATAAGAGCGGCGATCACCACAGGAGTCTCAAGAGGGGTGAATTAGATTTCTCCATCATTGATCAGATCTTGAATCTTATTCTTCAATGTCCAGTAATTGTTTTTGTAATGTCCAAGACTGTTGGAATGGTACGCGCACCTCGCATTGGGTTTATAGTAGGTGTTAGAATTCGTTGGCTCGATTGCCCTGAGCGTCTGGATCATATGAGTGAATTGATTGTTGTGACTCAGTTGTCGTGATTCCATCATCGTGACTCAGTTGTCGTGACTTTGTTGTCGTGATTCCATTATCGTGACTCAGTTGTCATGATTCCATTATCGTGACTCAGTTGTCGTGATTCCATTATCGTGACTCTTTTCTGATTTGAGTGTCATGATTAAATCTTTAATGGCACGCTTCAACGGTCTACCTTTACACCATAACCAGGATTGTTCGAATAATAAGCGCATCTCGCATTGTAATTGTACCCCAAGAATAAGAGTGCCTTTAATTCTTCTTGACCATTGGCCAAGTTAAAGATCATCTCTCGGAATTGGTTGTTCTGAGCCTGAAAATTTTTGACTGATTGCTCGAGATCCATTTGTGCTGAAATAAACAGCGAGGAGGTGAGAAACCTGTGGTGGAAAACTGTGATGCAATGTTATGAATGCAGACGCAATATTTTCAAGGATCTCCGGAAATTTAGTTAGCAACGTTGGAAAGTGATTTGGTCGCATATTTGTTTGAAGAATTCTGACTCTTGTCTTTAACATCCTTCTTTGAGAATCAAGCTCACCATATCGAGTGGGTCATCGCCCCTGATTCAGGATACTTCTAAATTTGAAAGTATATGGCTAGAGGAAAATAAATCCTCTTGCCCCTTGATTAGGTACTGTGTCTTTAAATTGGAAGGTATGTAGCCAGAGAAAAATAAATCCTCTTGCCCCTTTGATTAGGAAATCAACCTTTGATAAGGGCACCTGAAATTGTGCGCCCTAAATCCCTAAGATCCTTGAAAGGGTTAGTTAAATCATGTTATGCTTATGATGTCATGATGTCATGATGTTATGCGAATGCAGTTCGTTAGATTTAGTGTGAGATGGTAAGGACAAACAAGTCCTTTCAACAAAACCTGCGAGGAAACGAAGGTTAGTAGCAAACGCAAACAAGTCACACAAGTCACACAATTTTTGGCTTAAGGCTTGCATGGAGTCTGATCAGGTGTCCTTCCCCAGGGTACTTCTATGGATAAGGAGATTTCAGCAACAGGTTCTACAAGTTATCCAGAATTGTCAGTCCTTCTAAAGCACCCTCGGACATGATGCATTCGCACCATGCAATGATACTTTGAGAAAGGACCTATCTGAATTGTAGCATCGGGTAGCGACTAGTTCTTAACATTTGTCAAGAGTAGTCCCCCCACTACGTTCCTAAAGGCCAGGATGGGTTAAGGGTAACTAAAGGTCCTTGAGCTCCAGCGCACCCACAGACACATACATAGACCTCCCTCATTTGAGAAAGGTGTGCATATGCTATGGAGTCCTAACTCAAGCGTGAACTTCATATTGACTCATCTCCCACATATGTGAAAGAGGTCGCCATGACTATGCCACTCCTAATCTTAGGTGTTCTTGGATCCGGGAATAGGATTCGTCCTTCAATTTTCCCAAAACGGCCCTGAAAAATAAAACAAGCAAAGCAAACAATAGAAAACATTTAAGTGAATCCTAAACTTTTAAGGTAACCCCTCTTTTAAATCGAAAAATCCCCAGCAGAGTCGCCAGTTCTGTAATACGGTGAACTGACTTTTTATCGATCGAAATGTCGCGGTAAGCAAGAGTCGCCACCGACTTTTATTTTATCCAAATATTAGAAAGGCTAAAAGAACAGAAAAAAAACCTTTTAAAGAAATTTTGAGTTCGGGGGGTAATTATGCAAAGGGAAGGTGTAAGGCACCCTTTGCATCCATGGTTTTCCATGGGCTCTTAATTGCTTTGCTCGTTTTGAAACCAAAAGTTTAGAAATGTATAGAAGATGAAGAAACAAGGACTTTAGCTCGTAAATGAGCGTAGCCTTGAAAGTGTTTAGAAAATAGTAGAAAGATGTTTTTAAACCAGAGCATGCAATTAAGGGCAAATTACCTGGTTAGATGAAAAATGTTCTTTTTAGCCTTTCAGGGTGAAAGGGTCTATCCATGCCATAAGAGGGCAGGAAGCCTTTCATTTGGAGGTTGAAGGGTCATCGAAGCATCCTTTGCCATAAGACTGTCCCATGCCATAGAAGGGCAGGTAGTCTAAGGCAAGGATCAGAATAAGCCATTTCGTAGGCAGCCAGAAGATACCTCAGCCTTTTTCCGTAGGCAACTTCCGAGGGTCAAGGTCATATTTGTGTATCGAAGGCAGCATCATTTAGGGTCGTATGACCTTTGGTTATCGAGGCAGCATGGCTGAGGTATCCTCATATTCGAGGGACATGGCTTATTCTGCAAAAAACACAAAGGCAACAGGCAACAGGCAACAAGGCAACAAGGCAACAGAGAGGTTACCCCAAAAGCGTGCGTGTGTGCAACAATCACGTGATTATATTCAGAAAATTATCTTATAATTAATTATCTATATTGATTTAAGGCTTGCACTCCCTAAGATTACTAACCACGCAGTTATAAGTCAATAAAGGGGAGGGGGAAGTGAAACCGGCGGATCCCCCAATGGGGTTTGTCACAAGTAATAATAATAATAGGCATAAAATAAAAATAAGGTTTAGGGTTACCAACAACGTAGCTTTGGCATTCGATGAACCCTAAAAAAGAAAAGAATAGGCAGAAAACACAATGTGAGTGCATTATCAGGTTCGAAGGCAAACACAGTTAACCCTAAAGAAAGCAAAAAGATAAAGGATTTAAATAAATAAATAAAAAGCAACTTAGTTTTGCATTTGATCTGATATGGTTGATAGGCGGAGGTACTCTGAAGCATGCACAAGCTATGAATTCTGTGAAGCAGCCTGGTGCTCACGATGGTGGTACCTCGCAAAAACAAGAAAATGGTAGGCACGAATATATGTCAAATGATAACGAAAAATGATAAAATATAAATGATTACTTAATTAAAAAAAAAAGACTAAAATAGTTATGTTAAATCCTAAAAAGAAATATTTAAAATTAAAACAAATATCTTTTATATATATATATATATATATATATATAAAGTTTATTAACTACACAAACTTGAATAATAATTATTAACTTAGACATGTAAAGAAAAAGCTAAATACTTAAATTGTAAACACATTATAGGATGAAAACGTAAACGAAACAATGGCTGGGATTTTTCACGTTGGAAACAGGGAGATAGCAAGATGTACTTCTTCGTGTCTTTAGTTATTTCTTAATAGATTGAAATTATTCTAATAACCTAATAAAATTAAATTAGACATCTAATTCTAACAATGAAATTTAGTATATTTTCTTTATAGACAAATAACTGCATGATAAAATAGAAAATAGAGGGGTTCATAACAGTAGTCCACCAAAAAACATTTTTCACATTCTCATCTCAGTTAGTATGCTCTCTTTCCACATTCTTTTCAAAAATCAAGCAAAGGTATTCATAATCATGATCAATAAACACAAATCAAAACTAACACAAATTCAAGAATATCAACAAGATGATAGTACCGTACATGGTTGGCCGTTCGAGTGTGGTTGGAGGTTCGTCGCCGCGTGGGTGCTTCGTCGGAGGCGCTGTGATTCGGATCTGAATTGGGAATCTCACGGTGGCAGCGGGGAGTGTGATGGCTGGCGCTGGATGTTGCCGAGACGGGGGTGGCGTAGTTGTTGGAGCCTTTTCGATGTGGTCTGATTCCGGTTGGCAGTTAACTCGTGGCTTCGGCGCAGAGGTGGCTGAGCGGTGGAGGTGATCAGATTTGCTTTGCTTGTTCAGAATTTTGTTCCTCCTTTTTCGGCTCTTTGAACATGCTTCTCTTTTTCCTGCAAAAACAAATTGTAAAAAAAAAAGAGTAAATGATATGCAATTTGTAGAAGAAGGTGAACAGTTCTTGGACTTGGCTTTTGTGGAAATTGTTTTGCAGGTTTTGTAATGAATGTGTTGTGAACAATGAAGTTGTTGTGTGTTGTGTTGGTGATTGAATTGTTGCAGGTTTTTATGTAGCGGTTTGTGATGAAAATTGGTCTATTGGGTGTAATATGTACAGTGGTTTGACTAAAAAATAGGATTTCCCCTACTGAAAAAAGCTGCGTGAATATTAGTCGGTTCGCCCTTATGAGGGTTTTTTATCAGTGTATTTATACAGACATATTAGGTCTACTAATAAGGAAAATAAAATCTCAATCATGATTGATCAATATTTCTTAAAATTCCTTTACTTGTTACCCAAATTGTAAAAGAAATTAAGAATAGAACCAATAAAATCGAAACTTTCTTCTTTTGATTTTTGAGATATAAAATGCATAAAATTGTGGTTTAAATGAATTAAAAATAATAAATAATAGAAAACGAAAATTAAATTTAAATACTTAAAAAAAACTCCTTCTTTTTTTTATTTTTTTTGAATATAAGTAGAATAAGTAGAAATAAAATTAAAACTAAAGTTTAAATAAAAATGGGAAAAAGTTAGAAGTAAAATTAAAAAAAGAAACATGTTAGAAGGGGGATTCGAGCCCGGGACCTCTCGCTCTTGTACCTTTTAACCTCAAATCCTTACCAATTGTGCTATGTCACTTATTCGAAATATTTACAAATATATGAGGGCAAATTTTGGGGTATGACATGTAGCAAACAAACAAAAAAGAGAAATGGAGAGTGCATTGGCCAGGTGGGGGGTGTGAAGGCAGATTCGGTGGGCAAGGCCCATGGTTTCCAGATTATTTGTTATAGTTTTGTTCAGCACCAAAAAGGAGTGGTGCGATGGGCTCAGATGGGGTGTGAATTCGGCCCAATGTTATTTTTTGTATTGCTTGCTAAGAATGAACTGTGGGCTCAGGGGGGTGAATCAGCAATTTCGTATGAGGCCCAAGGGTGGAATTGGTCTAAAGATTGAATTGTCATCAGATTTTTTATTATGATTTTTAAAAAAAAAAGAAAAAGTGAAATTGGGAGTTAGGGTAAAAATGTGACGAATCAACTTCGTAAATCCCCTTTCTCACTTCGTTCCTCTCTCGTGAAAGCGGCGATGGCCACTTCATCCTCTCCGGCGAGCGTTGTGAACGCCGCCGCGACTAACTCTCTTTCTACCTCGATTTCCCTCTCTAATCCTAACCTCAATTTCGTTGGTTCACCTCCATTCGCCCCTTAATCTAACCTAAGATGAACCCTAAGCCTGAACATTCCATAGATTCGAATCATAATAGAAGACACGCGACTTAGAGATGACTAAGAAGTATGTTATGAGCGTGAATGAAAAGAAGAGAGTACACATTGAACCTGATTGAAGATCGGAGGCGGAGCAACGGAAAACCAGAAAGGAGGCTCCGAGTCGTGGTCCCGACGTAAACGTGTTGAAGAGGAAGCTTCTCAGGTGATCTTGATTCTTTTTTAATCTTGCGTATGCTTCTTCTTCTTTTTATATGAGCATTTTCCTCTTCTTCTTCCACTTCTGCTTTCTTCTTTTTCTGTGTGATGTTGTTGCTGGTTCTTGCGCGTGAGAATGAGTGGATTGGAGGTGATGACGATGAGAGTTGCAAGTGAGGTTGTGGTGAGGTGGTGACTGAGCTCAATTGATAAGAGATTCAGATGTTGAAGCTCTATCAATGGTGGATTGGTGAGCTTTTGGTGGAGGTAAGGGAGAGAGATGAATGATGAAGAAGGTGATGGAGTCGCAGAGATGAAGATGATGATGGTGAGAGATTGAAGTGAAGGTTGGTGATCGATGGATGAGAGGTTATGAGAGAATGGAGAAGGTGATGGTGAAGGGTGAAGGTGAGAAATGGTTATGGTGTGTGAAAATGGCGTGTAACCTTGAGCTTGAAGTGATGATTCTGTTATATAGAGATTTGGAGGTTGAGAAATTAGTTAGGAATTGAGAAGCTTTATGAGCCCTTGGATTGAAGAGTTAGTTAGGAAATTGGATGGAGGAGATTGAAGGTGATGATTCTGTTTTGACAGTTATAGGGTTTGTTATTTCTGTTTTTTGATGAGCTGGAATTCTGTTACAAACTGTTATGACAGTTAGTTAGGTATTGAGAGAGTTAGTTATGGTTAGGAAAAGTTTGTTAATTCTGTTATGAGAGCTGAGCTGGAAATTAGTTTTAGGTTTTATGAAAGGTTAGTTAAACTGTTATTTTCTGTTAAACTATGTTGGTTGTAGGTTAGTTAGAAATCTGTTAGGAGGAAGTTCAACAACTGTTAGTAACATTAGTAATTTGAAAGCTGATGTTAATCAGAATCTCAAAAGACCTGATGCCTTTGTTAGCAATTAGTTAGAGCTGGACGAACTGAGTTGAATTTTTTTGTTAATTGCCCTTTTGTGTATGCAGGTTCAAGCTTAATGTATGAGGGTCAAACAATGGAAGTGGATAGTGAAGTCATCTAGATGAAGATGAAGGCGGAGACAGACTTGAGGGCTTGAATAGGTTAGTCCCACATTAGATTGGGTGGAGCTTGCGGCTGGGCAAAAAGGAAACAGTTGGTAAGTTGACTGTGGATTTACTTAGTGATAGTAGTAAAACAATTGGGGAGGTTAGTTATGCAATAGGCTAAGGCTATATAGAATGTCAAGTCCTTGTTGTGAATGAAATGTGAACTCAATATCCAGTAGCTTAGAATTTGGTTTTTTTGTTTATTGCTGAACCGAACTGATTTTCTATGTGCAGGGCTGTTTATTTGAATTTTGTTTCGATACTCATGAAATTTGTATATACAGGAGAATGGCTGTTTGTGATATCTATGACTGTTTTTGGTTTGGTTTTTGAATTGTATGGTTAGAATTGAGTTAGTGGAATGCTGTTAGGAAACTTGTTAGTAGGAGTTAATGTGAACATGTGGCTAAGCTTAGAAAATCAGTTAGTTTAGGAACTGTTAGTAAAAGGATATTGGTAGTTTAGAAGAGATTTGGGATTTTTGATGACCGATATATGTTGTGTGTTGTATGTACATGATGATTATTTGCAGGTTAAGGTTTAGCAAATGCTGTTAGAAATATGCCGAATGCAGAATGTGTATGCTCTGGAAGATGGTTTGAACTGATGTATGCTCATTGTATGAGGATTGCTGTATGGTTTTGATTTTGTGTTGCAAACTGATGCAGAGCTGGTTGAGTAGTTTGATATGATGCTGTGACTGAACTTTGGCTTGAATAATTTTGTGTACGATCAACTGTACTGAACTGAATTCTTTCACCCTTTTTTCTTTTCTTTATGCAGAATGGATGCATGTTTGTAGCAGGTTTGGCAAATGAAGGATGTAGGGTTAACTGAATTTGGTTCAAAAACAGTGGGCTGTTAGTTAGTTGAAGTGTGAACCTGTTTCTGTTTTTTTTTTGTTATGACAGTTAGGTGTTGGAATGTTAGTTATATGGAGAGTGAATGTGATCAGGTGGTTAGAAAAGTTATAAAAGTGGTTAGGAATTCTGAATGTATATGGTTGTTGATATGGTTTTTTTATTGGCTGCAGGTTTGATTTTGCAGGGTCGGAGTGGATTTAATTTCTGGACCGATGTGAACCGCTAGTCCATAGCTTGGCTCAATTTTCTGTTACGTATCCGCAGCAGATTTGTTCGGTTGCTGGCTTTTGTATAGATCATGCAGGGATTTGTAGTGACGGTTCAGATTGAGTAGAAGCGGTATGACTCGGTTTTTTCTAGATGCAATGTCTTTTTGTTCACCTGTTATGGATTGTGCATGAGGACTGGATGGTGGTGCTGACTGTCTTAGATTATGTACAGGTTTTGGAATTAATTTTTTGAAATAATTGGTAGGCTTGAAGGAATTCTTAAGCAAGGCTTTGATGGAGTCAGGATCGTGGTGAGGACTTGTTGAAGAAGATAGTATAGTAACTAGGTCCCTGTGTCCTTTATGTAATGATTTTCTTTCTTTTGTAATAGGATAATGGTTGAATAGTGTAATGAACAAAACTTCTCCTTTTTGAGTGAATTCCCATACTTTTTGAATTTGAACTTTTCATGTTCCAGTAATCAATATGATCCTAATGCATCTCAAAAGAAAGCGGTCATAATCCATCTTGAATGAGAAAGTCAACATGACTTAGTCAACGAAAGTCAACATTCCAAGGTTGACTTGTTGACGAAAAGTCAACTTATGCCCAATGAGATCATCTTTAGTTTTCCTTCTTTTTTTCCAAATTTAAATGATCAATTATTCATTTACTTTTCTCAATGCTTGATATCAAAAGGTCTTGCACTTCAATCTTCAAACTAACCATTAATCCAATATCTTGTGATAGAAGAAACAAACTCGAATGATGGTTGCCCACACAAAAATGAATCACAACATTGTAATAAAATTTCAGCTTGCTTCGTGACTCTTGATCCCGTACTTTTTCTTAGATTTCTTTTTATTTGATGAATGATGCATGTTGTATAATTGACCTAATGGAAGGGTATGCAAATGAGACTATGAAATGCATAAGCCTAAGCCAGTTAGAAGTTAAGGGTATGACAAATTTGGGGTATGACAGGTTGACATTACGTCTACCAGTGAATCTAAATAAGTTACTTTTAAAATTTTATTAGCCCATTTTTTCAAACCTAAAATGTATGACAGCTGCCCGTCAAATTTCAATTTTAAAACTTTCTTATTTTATTATATCATATTTACATTTTTTACAACCTACGATGTATGACAACTCCCCGTTAAATTAAAAACCTGAAACCTTCTTATTAAATCGTATTTACATTTGTTACAAAAATAAAACGTACGATAATATCCCGTAAAAATATAATAAACTATATAAAATATGCTCATGCAAATGGAGATTAAAAACAAACTTATAACCTAATCTTCAATAACAATCTTCAAAATAGTCAAAAAAAATTACCATAGATAAATTTATTGTAAAATTTTATTTAAAAAAATTAAAAATCCAAAAAAATATCATCAGTTTTCTATTAAAAGCGTGAGAATGGACCAAAACTTTTTTAATTTAAAATAGAGTGACTACTTTCGTAAATCAAATAAAATTAGAGATTAAAATTATAGTATAGCTATTTATATTCTAGACAAACCAAGTATTTTGGCACAAAAAAAATATTAAATCTATAAAATTATTGTAACTTTTTTTTCATTTATAAGCATCTTGAACCCATTGGTCCATTTATAAAAATATATATAACTTATTTTCATTTATACAAATAATTGTATAAGTAGTTGAATTTATTACTTTCATAAAATTATTTGTAACTTATTTCTATTTATAAAAATAATTGTAACTTATTCTCATTTATTAATATAATGTATCATCTTTCATTCTAATCTATTATAAATATATAAAAAGTAAAGTACCTGAAAAAGACAAGATAAACCCTCTGATTAAAAGTTATAATTAATCTAATTAAAGGGGTATTATTGACTATTTGAACTTAACTTGATTTATATGCATTTGGCATTAAATGTTGCTGACGTGGCACAACCTTATTTTTTGTTGGTTTTTATATTATTTTAATTCTACAAAATTGTTCCAATAAACCCTTATTAAAGCATACACGCTAAATAATAATTCAACATTAATGCTGGCTGCGGAAGGAGAACAGACAGCCAATACATTGAATACTTCATGATTTACAATACCTAAAATCATTTCCCAAGATGCAACTAATACAACTCCTACCACCCTTGGAAACTCATATTATATGTTCACTAGGTTGTATGCATTCCTTGAGAAGTGAATACAGATGAAGAATCTATTATAAATATATAAAAAGTAAAGTACCTGAAAAAGACAAGATAAACCCTCTGATTAAAAGTTATAATTAATCTAATTAAAGGGGTATTATTGACTATTTGAACTTAACTTGATTTATATGCATTTGGCATTAAATGTTGCTGACGTGGCACAACCTTATTTTTTGTTGGTTTTTATATTATTTTAATTCTACAAAATTGTTCCAATAAACCCTTATTAAAGCATACACGCTAAATAATAATTCAACATTAATGCTGGCTGCGGAAGGAGAACAGACAGCCAATACATTGAATACTTCATGATTTACAATACCTAAAATCATTTCCCAAGATGCAACTAATACAACTCCTACCACCCTTGGAAACTCATATTATATGTTCACTAGGTTGTATGCATTCCTTGAGAAGTGAATACAGATGAAGAATGGAGCAATGGCAAACCCTGATTTTTCTCTCATGTCAAGCAATTTTATTGTCTATGTTATCTCTTCTCTAAAATATATCAAGCAATTTTCCTGTTATTTCTTCAATTTCGAAATTATGATTTTGACCTAATTTTTTGATGCAGTGAAATGGGATTTCCTAATTCATAAATAAAGTACCTGAGCATATTGTTCGTCATATGGTTGAAGATATGCAAATTGTGAACAAGAAGCTGAAGTTACTGTAGGTTGAAGAGATGCAAGCTGTAAACAAAAGTTGGAAGTAACGGTGAGTTGTAATCTCATGAAAAGTATGAAAATTTTAACATTTTTTAAATTGTTTTTTTTTTAAATTTTACTATTATTCCTTCACTTTGTAGATGTTGAAAGCTGAAGTAGAAAACAAAAAGTGTTGAAACCAACCATAAGGAATCTGAGACTGGTGGAAACATGTATAGGAGAGGAAGAAAAAACTTTGAAGGACAATACGCATTAAGCAGACAAGGAAGAGAAAAATTTGAAGCACAAACTACTTTGATTCCACTTTGAGATTAATATTACTGATTGTATCTTTGTTGGATTATTTACTATTAACAAATTGAGAATATATTAATCAATTGATTCCAATTTTTTTATAATCATTGGTTGTGTTTTGCAGTTAGTTTTATAATAGGTTGTTGGTGTTCTACATGACACTTAGATGGGAAAATAACAGTTAGATGGAAAAGGTACTTCTTTTAAGCTAGGAATTAGTTGTGGATTGCTATATGTGATTGCATCAACTAAAAATGAGAGAAGCAAGATGGTTGAGCTGCCGAAAGAAATGAGAATAATCCTTAAAAAAAATAAAAGGATAACTTCAAAGTAAAGATCAGTCAGAGATGAAAGGCAATGAAAGACATTGAAAATGATTTCAGACCATTTTTATATTAAAAAGTTATTTGAAGTTTTATCACATAAGTGCTTATTGTGAAAAACACTTATACTTAGTAACTATAATATTAATTGTTTATCATATAAATTATAAATTGAAGAAATATTGATGTGATGTACTAAACATACACTTTATATGAAGATATTTTTGTATGTTTTAAAACAACATTGAGAATTTTAATATTTTGATATATGATTATAATTTGTCGATTAAATATTTTTAATGTTATTAATATCTTTAATGATTTTGAATTTTATTAAACTTATTCAATGTTTAAATTTTGAATGAAACTTATTAATAATAAAGAAGGATAAAACTTTACTTCTTGCGATAAAACTTTAAGATTGCTTTATTTCGTTTCACATGAAGAAAAAAGATTATAATAATTATTACCAAAAAATATACTAATAAATATTTTATGCAATTTTAATTAACTATATTTTTCCTTCCATTTTTAGAAAATGTTTCAAATTATCAAAAGATTTTTTTGACCGAGAATTAATGCAATTATTGCTTTTGGTGAAAAAAAAACTTTTTTTCAATTTTATGATACTATATTATTTTGATTTTCTCTTAATTACACTTTTATTTCCTATTTAGTATCACTATTATAGGTTATTTTTTGTTATTTTTATTTTTTGATATTTTTGTTCTTTCTATTTCATATTTTCATTAGGTTATTGTTTTTGATTTGCTATGAGCAGCTAACACAATATAAATTAACCATAGATATATAATGGACATGGGTAATAAATAATATTAATATTAATAATTAATATTAATAATAAATATATTTTATTTCATATTTTTTCGTTCATAAATCAAATTAAATATAAAATTAAAGTGAATTAATGAGATTTAATTGTGTTGAATTGTATTATAATATGTGACTTAATTATCTTTTAGTTTAATGTTAAACTGTTATTTTGATTTTTTTTTCTATCTTTACAATTTTATTTTCTATTTATTACCATTTTAATATAATTTAGTCTCAATATATATACTTTCAACCTTTAAAAATGAAAAATTTTGGCCTAAAAATATTTTATTTGGTTGGTACTGGCCATTTTATTTGCTTGATAATAAGTATTATTAATTATTAATAGTAGTAAGTAGGAAAATAAATATTAATGTGAAGAAGAAAAAAACAATGAGAATGAAATTAAATTTGAAGATGACGTTTCTATAAATTTGAAAGTAAATAAGTATGATTTATTTTATAATTTTTCTTAAAAAAATATCATATACTTGACTGTGACAAAAAATAAAATAAAATACTACAATATTTCTTCACAAATCGAATACAATTAATCACATACATTATATATTTATTATATATCAATATATCAATTTTTTTTGGACATCTCTACTGTCGCTGTACATCCTTATAATATTTTATATGACCATCATAATTTATAATATTTTTTTATCATTAATTTATGTATCTTTTTTACATATTTATTAACTATTATTGTATTATATTTATTTACAATTTATAATAACATTTCCCGACCCTTGCGAATGCATCTCTCCTGTTTGTACAAAAAAAATAAAACATATTTAAGCGTAATTTTAAAAGTGAGAATACGTTGATTTTCAAAAATATCTCTAAGAAGTTATTATGAACAGTTAATTTAATTTTTAATTATTATCATTATACATTATTATCAAGCATACTAAATTTTATATAAATTTAAAATTATCATTATTAGTTACATTTTTTTAAAAATTTATTATATTTTCATTTAAAATTATTCAATAAAATATCAAATAATTTAAAATTTATAAAATTTTATAAATTTTGTTGAGTTAAACTTTTATTATGAAATTTTATTAGACAAAAAAGATACATAAAATATTCATTTAGAACTGAAATTTTAAGATACCATAGTCTAGATATTCATTTAGCACTAAATTTGACGGGGAGCGGTCATATATGGTAGGTTTGTAAAAATTGTAAATATGATATAATAACAGGTATTTAAAACTGATATTTAACCAAAAAGCTTATATAAATTTTAAGTTTTGAAAAATTGACTAATATTTAAAGACTAATGCTATTTGAATTGGAAAAATTATTTTATTCATATCTATATAGTTTTAAAATTAACCCATATGGATCAACTGAATTTTGTTAAATCATCTCTATTCACGGGTATATGTGAACGTATCTGAGAGATACGAGTTGGAGACAGATCATTTTAATGTCCATCTTTTAAATATTTTTTTTGCTGCTATTTTATACAATTGAAGTTAGATAATCGACTGTACGATTTATTGTAAATACGATGCTTAAAAGTTTGTGCATTTATTTGTAACTATGTCAATGTTAACCAATTGAAGAATGAATTTAAACTTTACAAATGATAATCTGATAGGCATGTGATGTGAATCCAGACGGAACCCGTGCGATAGCACGGGTTTCTTACTAGTTTATTGATAACGTTTTAGTTCCACATAGATAATAAAGTAAAGTATATAAACAAAATTAAATACTTAAATAATTCTAACATTTTAGTTACCATATTTTAGTTACCATTTGTTCACAAGGATATATATTATTTTTTGTTCTATACTAAAATATTTGATTGGGACATATTAAATTAGGATTATACTATTTTAGATTGAAAAAAAATAATAATAGTAGTTTATAATCAATCAACAACAAACTTTTTTTCTGTATATAAAAATAACACTATTTATGAAAAAAATTGGATCAACAATTCATTTTTTAATTTTCTTGTACATAAAAGTTTTTCTCGTATATAGAATTTTACGTCCCATATATTATTTGATAATATATATTATCAATGACAAATAAATGTTATCATTACAAATTAAGATAAATTCTTAAAAGAATGAATTTTCTCCCATATATGAAACGATTATAATTTTTGAATGTTAGCTTTGAAAAGATGCTGAAAGTGAATTAATTAAATCAGCGCCATTAAAATTTGAAAAAAATTATAAATATTATGGAGATATTGAAGTTGTGCATAGTGGAATCCTTTATTCAACCATAAATCATAAAAATATGAAATCCTTTATTCAAGCATAAATAATATATATATATATATATATATATATATATATATATATATATATATATATATATATATATATATATATATATATATATATATATATATATATATATATATATATATATATATATATATATATATATATATATATATATATATATATATATGATGGTTATATTTACTCCAGAAGTAAGTTATTATAACATACTCAAAATCTAGACCATTGATTCTTCTGACTCTAATGGTTAAAAATAATAACTAATAGTTTTCTCTCTCCACATTTAATTACTTATTATTTTTAACCACTAGATTGAAAATAATCAATGGTCTAGATTTGAAGTAAATATAACTCTCCTCATATATATATAGAGGAGGGATCAAATTACACCCGAAGAGTTACACCACGAGTTACACTCGTTCAATAACTACATCTCGAAATAATATTTTTTAAATTCAACCGGTGGATTGAAACATAATATCATATAGATCATATCTATAAAGTTTGAGTTTAATCTATAATGATTTACTATATCATCAAGATATCCAAAGATTAACGTCAAAATGAGCTTTTATATAACGTTAATTTTGATGTTATTCAATGACATAGTAAATCATTATAGATTAAGCTCAAACTTTATAGGAATGATCTATATGATATTATGTTTCAATCCAACGGTTGAATTTAAAAAATATTATTTCGAGATGTAGTTATTGAACGAGTGTAACTCGTGGTGTAACTCTTCGGGTGTAATTTGATCCCTCCTCATATATATATATATATATATATATATATATATATATATATATATATATATATATATATATATATATATATATATATATATATATATATATATATATATATATATATATATATATATATATATATATATATATATATATATATATATATATATATATATATATATATGAGATATTGCATAAAATGGGATATCAAATTACATTTATGGTTATTTAAAGAAAATAAAAAATAGGAAGAAAAATTGAGAGAGTGACACATAAGCAGCATTAATTATCAAATGCATATAATTGAAAGAAGAGTGTAAATATTCACTTTTAAACCTAAAATTAGAAAAATTAAGTCATTTAGTCAGAAGGGTGTATGTGATTTTTCCAAGTACTTTTTATACATGTATATTAGATTATTTGATTTTTCATATTTTTGTTTTAGATTTGATGCATTTAAACTCAATTCCAAATTGTTTTCATAAAGATAGTTCACATCTCTCCTCTAACTTAACTAGAAATTATGAATTTGAATCTAGTTTGTATATAGATTCAAAAGTATTAAAATTTTCAAAGAGAATTTTACTATCAATTATACTTTAATAGCTTCTCGATAATATTTAACTGGTAAAAAATATATTTAATCTGCTCCAAATAGAAGTTAATAATGAAAGAGATATTAAATTTATTAGTAAGGTAATTTGTTAGCAAGTAATTAATGTTATATTCTACTAATAATATTTTATTAACTATTTTCTATTTACAGATGGTTTATTATATTTCTTTTTATAATCATTTCAATAAATATTCTATTTTAACAATAAAATATATAAACTCAAATCTAATCTTATAAAAACAAATACGTGTCACTTTGTCACCTTATCTTAATTGATTGTAAATATAGAAAAAATACATTCACGTACAAATTTCATTCCTATTATATGAATTCAAAAGAACCTTACCATATTATATGAATTCAAAAGAACCTTACCTATTTTATGAATTCAAATATTTGGAAAGTAGTTATTTTTAAAACAAAATCCTTATTTTAAAATTCAAAACAAACTTACCTATTATAAGAATTCATTATTATTTGTTTTTTCAGTGGCACTGTTATTAAATATATAAACTAATATAACTCTTGTTATCACACATTTTGTATTCATTTATTGTCGTTATTGTTCTTCTCCTTCCGCTATTCTTTGTAATCTTTATTTATTTTTATTCTTTCAATTTTTACATTCCTTGAAAATATGACAGTCTCTCAAGAAGACATTGCTTATGAGATATTTTCTTGGTTACCTGCAAAAATCATTTGTAAATTTAAATTAACTTGCACTTCATTCTCCAAATTTTCAGAAGAATCTCCTTTCAAAACAAAACAATCTTGTAATTTGTTAGGAATGAGTGATACATGTTTCTTCCTCCAACATGATCAAATAAGTCAAAGATATCAAAAAAGGATTGAGTTGCACCATTTACCTAAAGAGCAACAATTGTCTGGTGTTCCTAACAATATTCTCACGTTCCTATCAAGCTCAGCTTGTATTCTAGCATCTAGTAATGGTTTGCTTCTTTGTCATACCATTAATGAAGATCCAATTGAATTGTTTATTTGCAATCCAATTACAAAGTCTCGCTTTTTCATTCCTTCTCCTGAGTCATTTACAAAAAGCCATAACTTTTCTACTATAAATGTCATGTTGGATTGTTCTAACAGCTCTTCTTCTGATGACTATTTCATACTTCTTTTAGAAAACACAGAAGAATGGTCACCAACTAGTTATGCATGCAATATATATCATGGAAAACAAGGCGTGTGGAAATCAATGGAAAACGACTTTTTAAGTGGCGGTAGGAATATGAAATTTGACATGCCGGTGTTTTACAATGGAGCCGTTCACTTCATCTCAGATTGCTCGGATTACTTTATGAGATCAAGTCCTTTTTATAAGCCTTACATAGTGTCTTATAATTTTGAAAAAGGAACTTCAACTATTCTTAAATTGCCAAGGGAAGCTATAAAAGGTTTTCACATCGAGTGTGACATGGGCATATTTAATTGGGGTAAAGTGACAAGTTTCTATAGTTCTATTTGTTTAGTGAAATTAAGAAAGTCTGTTTTTTCCATTTGGATTTTAAAAGATTACAAGTCATGTTCATGGAAAAAGATTTTGAAGGTGAGAGTGAATGCATTGGGGTTAGAAGAGAAAGAAGCTCATGTCACCGGATTTACAGTCATGAATGGCAATATTTTAGTTTTTTCTACAGAACAGAAAATATATAGTTGTGGTTTGGATGGAGAAACATTTATGATTGTGAAAGAAATAGGCTCACACAACTGTGGATCCAATCCTAGCTTTATTTCCTACTCAAACACTCTTCGTTCTTGTGGGACTAATGTTAAAACCATGCCTTGCTAGAGACAGATATAAGATGGCAAGTTTAGTTGATTATTAGGGTTTTTGAGAAGTTGTAATACCTATTTTTCATTACTATAATTCAAGGCATTAGTTATTAATTTTGAATTTGCTATAGTTATTGTTTTTGATGCAATGTCTTTAATAATAGTTATTCAACTTGTGTCTCATTATCAAGCTTCCTTAATCATGCAATTTAACTTTGATGTAGTTGTTATACTCTCAGTCTCAGTCAAAAAGTTCAATAGATTCTGCAAAAATTCAAAATGTTTCTTACTAGATTAGATATATTATGTGATATCTCAAATGTTGTTCTTGTTGAAAATCATAGGTATTCGATGTCGTGCTTCAAATATCATAACTCAAGATTCTTTATAGACACCTAGGCAACGTTTGGATAAACTACTTAACTTAGTATAAAGTATTGAGAAATAGGAATATGCACTCACAGTGTAAAATATTTTTACACTGTCAACCAATCACAAACCATGTATCCAATTAAAACATAATTTTAATTTAAAAAAACTAATATGACATGGCAAGTGTAATGATTTTAATTGGATGTATGTGTAAAGTTTGTTTACACTGTCAGTGCACTACCTTTAAACTCTAAAGTATTTTTATAACAAACATAAAATAAAGTTAAACTATTTCCATACAAACTATATTTAGTTAATATAACACAAATAAAATTGAATGTATATTTTACTCTAACATGTTAGTTGCTTTTATGTTGCTTATTGTTAGTTTTAATTTGTAATAAGTTAGTTCAAGTGGCTCACTATTCCACCTAAACATGACTAAATATTCATAGATATATGAACATAATACTTTTAAGTTGCTTTTGTAGGTCATTGATTTATTTTTTAATAAGAAATGAGATTAAAACAGGGAGTATAAGAGGTACTCTGGCCGAAAATAAGGTGGAAAACTTCTACGTCTCAAAATAAGAGAGGGGTAGAATATTTCAAGCGTGAAAGTTAAAATGATCCACTAAATTATAATAAGATAGAAGTCATGACCACGAATTGAAAACAACCTCTTTCATGCATTCGGTAAAACTGAACATCTCCTTCCTAAAAATGATCGCGTTACGCCTGTTCCAAATGCTCCAAGTCGTTGCCAACCAAATGACCGAAACCATAGATGTCTTGGCTTTATCCTTCATTTTCTCCGAGATACAACTGAATCCCTCGAATTCCTCCAAGGATAAATTGTCAAACGGACCTATCCACTCGAAAACCTTCTTCCAAATGCTCGAAATAATAGTGCAGCTCCCTAAAAGATGCATTAAGCATTCATCCTCCACTAAAAAGAAAACACAAAGCTGAGCACTAGCATCTAGAAAAATGCCCCTCTTTTTTAATTGGTCCTTTGTAGCGAGTCTGTTGTGTATAATCCTTCACCCAAAGAAAAGAATTTTTGGAGGAGCTTTTATCTTCCATAAGCACGCTGCATCCTTCACGATTAGAGCACTAAGAGGAGGGCCAGACAGCAAGTCTTTAAACATCTCATAGCAGGATTTTACCGTGAAAACACCATCCCTGTGCAGTTCCAAACAAATTCATTCGAAGCAAACTCATTCGGAACACAGTGCTCAATTAAGTCACGTAATTCCTACCACAGAAAAACGAGACTGCTGCTTAACTCACCAAAGAAACCAGTGTCGTTCCAGACCCATCCAGCCTCCGCAAAACTCCCAGCCTGCTGAACCGTAATAGCGTCATTATGAGCTTTAACAAACAGATCAGTATACGCTAGAGACAGGAGCTGATTTTCGGCCCAAGACCCATACCAAAGCAGAACATTTGAAACGTTACCCACCTTGCAAGAGATAGCACCTGAAAAATTTTGGTTCAACAAAGCAGCATAGTTATCAGATATGAGAATATCCCTCTACCAAATAGAATCACTTTTTGCAATAACGAAAATGTCACCAACAAGAACCTTCAATTTAATGTTTTCGTATCTAGACACAAGAATTCCACACCACAGCGCCTCTTCTTCTACAAGAATCCTCCACTTCCACTTTCTCAACAACGCCACATTCATAACCTCCACATTCTTTACTCCCAAACCACCTTCTTCCGGCGATTTACACACGTTATCCCAACTCACCCAATGGATAGGCCTTTTGACGTCGCTACCATTCCAAAGGAAATTGGATTGAATAGCCCGGATTTCCTTAATAATCTTAGATGACGCTTTGTAAAAAGAGAGGGAATATATAGGAATGGCATTTAACACATAATTGATAACACACACACGACCCACTACGTTGAGATTAATACCCTTCCAAACGGTCAATCTCCGTTTCAACAAGATAATCAAATTCGTCCACATAGCAAGCTTCCGCGGGTTACCGCCCACTTTAACACCGAGGAATTTAAAGGGAAGCATGTCTACTTTACAAGAGAGAAAAGTAGATGTCGCCTCAATAAAACCATCACAAATGTTAACACCATAAATGTTGCTTTTATTGAAATTTACCCGCAATCCCGACATCATCTCAAAGCCCCTAAGAATCGCCTTCATGCTCCACAAATTCGCGGTATCTCCTTCCGCTAAAATGACGGTATCATCCGCAAATTGTAACATGTTCACACTCTCCACTTCATTGATCTTGAATCCCCTAAAGTCATCATTTGAAATAGCCTTTCGCATTAACGCCGTAAGAACCTCCGTTGACAAAACAAACAAAAAGGGGATAGTGGATCACCCTGACGAAGACCTTTTTCAACTTTGTAGGTGATTGTTGATCCATAGATAAGTGACTCACGTGGTTTTGGAGTTTCATAAGATCTGTTTTTCTTTTTTTGTAATTTTTTAAGATTATTTTGATTTTACATTTCTTTTAAAATATAATATGATACATACAATTTTTAGTTTAGTTTGACATCATTATTAGTTATTTTGTTGTTTGACATGTTTGAAATACTTAATGATAAATTTTTAAATATGATTGTAGGTCCATTTTATTTTGCTTTATAAATTTATTTATTTATTTATTTAATCATAAATATTCATTTAAATATTGATTAAAGAAATAATTAAATAATTAAATAAATTTTAACTAAAAAATGCTGAAAAAATCTATGCCAATTAAAACCCATTTATGTAAACTAAAAAGTTGGCTTTAAAAGGTGCCATTAAAGCCTTTAGAAATGAAGAATAACAAATTAATTGGATTCAACAATTTCTATTCCAACACAAAACAGTTGTGGTATAGCACCATCATTTTGTCCAACAAGCAAAAGAAAAATTAATATAGACACGATAATTTTCCACTGATATAAATAATTAGAAGGATGAGAGAGAAAACGCTCTCTTCTCTCTCCTATAGTTTTTCTGGGCTGTATCTTTAGGTCTCTTTTTTTTCTTTCCGTTTTCTTTCTCAAGTCTGCTCAGTGTTTAATGGAGTGGGAAAGGGCTCGAAAGAAGGTTTTTAGAAATATAGTTTCATGGTGGGATGTTTGTCCGACGAACCAGAGAAGATCGGGGGACTTGCAAGAGGGAGTGGTGTCGGTGTTCTTTTCTGAAATACCTAATAGGATCAAAGCTTCGGACATTTTTTACTTGTTTGGGTGCTACGGCGATGTGGTAGAAGTAGTCATTCCACCAAGGAGAAACAAGTTGGGAAAGCGCTTCGGGTTTGCGAGGATGACTAACGTGGAAGATGCTAGGTTACTTGATGTCAAGCTCGATAATATTATGGTGGATGGAAGGAAGATTCATGCGAGGGAGGTGAGGAGGTTTGAGTCAGGCAAGGAGAAAGGTTCTTTTGCTTATCAGAAGGTTGCAGGTTCCAGCAGTAGTGGTGGTGGATTCAAAAAAAGGTTGTCCTTTGTTGATGTCGTTAATAAGGGGAAGAAGGAGGTATGCAGTTCCTATATGGAGGATTTTAGATTCGAGTCTAAAGAGGAGGATAGGAAAAGGTTGGCTAAAGCTTATGTTGGCATCATGCATTCTCCTGGTTCTACCTATAATATTCAAACTTATTTTGAGGTTGAGGGTGTTTTTTCTATATAAGCCACCCCTTTAAGGGCCAATTTCTACTTACTAGAAGCAATGGTTTACGAAAATCAGACCTTGGAAGTCCAACGACGTCGACTATGTTAGAGTCACCTAGATTCGAGTTTATAGGGTGCCTTGCCATGCTTGGTGTTCTGAGTTTTTCGTTTCTCTGGCCAACATAAAGGGATCCTTTATTTGCATTTATGAGATTACAGCTAACAAATCATGCTTGGACATAGCAAGGATAATGGTTAGAGTCTCACAGTCGTTCGTTTTGAAGGAGAAATGCAAGTGCAATGTAGATGGAGAAGATTTCGAATTAATCCTTCGAGAAGACACCTATGGTCCGTTGCGAGTTATAAAAGACGGTCCGAAGGATAAGGAGCTCGAGGAGGAGGATACCAGTTCAGGGAATAATTGGTCTGACTTGGATGTTAGAAACGTGGAAGAGGACTATTTTCAGGGTGACAATTCTTTATCTGAGGGAAAAAAGGAAGATTTCAACTCAGACGGCATGGATGAATATTGGAACTCTAAAAAGTTGAAAGGTAATAGCAGGCCTAGGAAAAATCATGTTAGAGGATAAAATGGTGAAGGTTCAGGCTTTTTTGACGGAGCTGTAAAACAAATCAAAAAGGCTAAAGGAAATGGAGGAAGCGACAAGGGTGCTCGTTTGGATTGTCAGCTGGAAAAGGTGTGTAGTGTCTCTTCTAATAGATCCTATTCCTCCATAGGGTCTAAAGTAAGTTGTACGGTGCCTCTTGATCATAAAGAGTGTCCTAAGTTAGACATAGGACTGGCGAAAGGAAAAAATAAAGCAAAAAGGGTAACTTACAAAAAACTAGAAGAGTTGAATGGGCCTATTCTTAAACCGTTAATTGGGCCCAAAAAGAAGCTAATTATAAAGGGCTTGGTGGGGACGGTTTCCGGGTCATACCCAATTGAGAATTGTCCGGATTCTTTTGTGGATTATTTTTTCAGAAATCCAGTGGAGGCACATCAGAAAATTGAAGATAGCATTATTCTTCGCGGACAATATTCTGGTGAATTTGACATCGCTAGATGCAACAAGAGGTTGGTGGAAGTTTTGAGAAAAGGAGGAGGAGACCATCTTTGGATAACCATAGGAGAACTGGGGGTAGTATCTACTCACCCTAAAAGGGATTTCAAACAGAAGATCTGGGAGTTAGAGAATTCTAGCAAAGTAGCTACGGAAGGACGGAAGGAGGTTGATAAGGGTAACCAATGATTGTTGGTTCACTAAACATCAGGGGGGAGGCAGCATAGTGAAGAGGAGAAGAGTCAATCAGATTATTTGCAAGGGCAAAGTTGACGTATTTCTGATGCAGGAAACAAATTACAGAATTGTTCTCTTCAATTGGTGAGAAGCTTTTGGAAGAAGGAGGTAATTGACTATTCTTGTTCTAATTCTTTAGGCATGTCAGGGGGTCTTTTGATTTTATGGAAAACGGCGCCAGTGGAAGTTTTATGTAGTTTCAGAGGACCGGGATATTTGGGTACCAAGGCTAGATAGAAAGGAAACCTTTATTACATTTTCAATGTTTATTCAGCTTGTGGCCTTTTATTGAAGAGAATTATGTGGAAGAAGTTACTTGATTTAAAAGCTCGTTTTACTGACAGAGAATGGGTGATAGGTGGGGACTTAATGCTGTTAAAAATGGAGGTGAAAGAGTGGGAAGGTCGGGGTGGATAATAAGGTAGAGTGGAGGTATTTTTCCGGATTCATAGATGACAATGGGCTAGTAGACATTCCGTGCAAAGGAAGAAGTTTTACTTGGTATGGAGGAGACGACAAGGCGAAAAGTCGTTTGGATCGCTTTCTGGTTTCCAACATCGTTATTGATAGGTGGGAGTGATGGGTCGACTAATAGGTAAGAGAGATATATCGGACCATTTTCCGGTTTGGTTGGTGGTGGATTCGGAGAATTGGGGCCCGAAGCCTTTTAAATTCAACAACGAGTGGTTCCAAAATAAGGATTTCTCTAATTTCGTGAAGAAGGAATGGAACGCGTTTGAGGTTTACGGAAGGGGTGACTTTGTGTTTAAGGAGAAATTGAGGCTTTTGAAGGATAAGCTTAGGTGGTGGAATCTTAACATATTTGGTAAGATTGACTTGGAGATGGAAGAAGGGGTCAATGAATTAAACAAGCTTGATGACTTGGATATGGTGGATGAGTTGGTTTTGGAGGATAAAAGGAAGGCTAGTAGAAAGTTTTTGTTTAATCTTAAAATTAAGGAGAATATGATTATCCAAAAGGCAAGGATGAAGTGGCTTAATGATGGGGATGTCAATAGCAAGTTCTTCCACGGGGTGATGAAGAAGAGAATTAATCGCAATCATATTGGACCGATTTCTTCTCCTAGGGGATTATTGAATACGGTACATGAGGTGAAAGAGGAGGTTTACGAGCACTTTGCGGGAAAATTCAAGGAGGGGTGATTTTAATAGGCCTACTGTGGAGGGTGACATGTTCAAGAGTTGGACGATGAGGGTAGGAGGATTATTGAACTTCCATTTCAAGAAGAAGAAATCAAAGAAGCGGTTTGGGATTACGAAGGTACAAAGATCCCGGGCCCGGATGGATACTCTCTCTTGTTTTTGAAGAAGTGTTGGCCTATTATCAAGAAGGACTTGGTTTCTTGTTGTAGTGACTTCCATACCGGTGCGGTTCTTTCCAAGGCTATCACCTCGTCATTGTTGACTTTAATCCCAAAATCTAATGATCCTTTGGGGCTTGATTGACTATAGACCAATTTTTTTGATCGGTTGTATATACAAGATCATTTACAAATTGATGGCGGGGAGATTGAAGAAAGATGTTATTAAAGTCATATCCGCTAGTCAAAGTGCTTTTGTTCCCGGGAGACAACTTTTGTATGGACTCTTAATTACTAATGAGATGGTCGACTATGCGATCAAAGAAAAGAGCAGTTGTTTGTTATTCAAAATTGACTTCGAAAAAGTCTATGACAAGGTGAGTTGGTCTTTCCTTAAATTCATGCTTATATCAATGGGTTTTAGTGAGGTTTGGTTGAAATGGATAGAAGCCTTGATTTTTTGTAGTAGTATGTCAGTTTTAGTCAATGGAAGCCCTACTAAAGAGTTTGCAGTGGAAAAAGGTTTGAGACAAGGAGACCCGTTATCTCCTTTTCTCTTCGTGATAGTGGCGTAAGGTTTGAAAGGATTAATTAATAAAGCGGTGGAAAATGGAAGCTACGCAAGTTTCTCTTTTAATAGGAGATGTTTTATCGATGTTTTGCAATTTGCAGATGACACCCTTTTGGTAGGAGATGGGATTTGGAGTCACCTTAGGGCGATTAAAGCGGTGCTTAGGGGTTTTGAGCTTATTTTGGGACTAGGTATCAACTTCCACAAGAGTAAACTCATTGGCATCAACGTTGATCTGCGTTTTATGGAAGTGGCCACCAACTTTCTTGGATGTAGGAGGGAAGAAAAACATTTCAAATTTCTTGGTATTAGGATCGGGAGCAATCCTAGAAGGATAGCTGTTGAAAGAGTATTAGAGTACTTTTAGATTATCGTTTCCTCAGGGATTGGTGCGATATCACTGCCGTTCTATAGTTTATGTTGTCTTGAGTTAATGTTACTTTGGTTTTGGGTTTGCAAAAGATCATTCAACAATTTTAGTAGCAAGGATTAAATTAAAGAAAGTTCTAAGTTTTAAAGAGAAGTATCAAGACTTGATTTCATCAACCTATAATTTGTATGTCTTCCTAACAACATGCGTATGAATTCGTTATCAATCAATATCTCACGTGTCGTACATCTATACCGTTCGTTTCCGCAACATTATAGCAAGACTTACTTGATTGTTCAACCAACGATTTCTCAATCGATTGAACAACACAAATAACATTTATAAACCGATACTAAGTGATTATCAACCATTAATTCCATGTCTAGACTTAATGTTTGATAGATGATAGAGCTAGGTCAAGATTCAAATATTGTATTTCACAAACATTTAAACAATAGAAATATAAGATAAAGCAAACTAGATCATCTATATTGATTACAACTTGTTCATACACAATAGTTATAAGAAACACATACAAAAAGTAAGGAAGATTACATCAAAGCCTTGACACAAAAGTGTTTAGCTATCCATTGACATGGTAGCTTGCACAAGAAGGAAGGAAGGAAGGAAGGAAGGAAAGCATCAACGGTAATTTCTCGACGATCAATGCTTCGATTCTTCTTCTCCAAGTCAAAATACTGAATTTAGGGTTTCTTTGCTCTCAAAATGGTCTAACATACCAAAAAGACAGAACTGATCTATATATAGAAAAACCAAAATCTGTGCAGCGCGCGTCGCCCGCTCTTACTCGCGGCGCGAGCCCTTCATTAAATGATCAAACCGTCCTAGCGCACATCGCGCGCTCTTCACCTCGCGACGTGCGGATGCCACTGACTTTGACTTAAAATTTCCTTAACAGCGCGCGACGCGCGCTCCTAGCTCGCGACGCGCCCTTGAGCAGATCTTGAAACTTTGCCTTTGCAATTGGCTCATTACTCCAATCCTCAAAATTCCAACCTAATAAAAGAAAACCTGCACACGAAACACTTAAAAACAACGATTAAAAGAAAATGAAAGCTTAATAACTAAACTACTATTATTTACTTCAAAATAAACGGGGTTTCATGAATTTGCGATAAAAAGTAGTCGAAAGGTACCAAATATAAAAGCAAATATTAACACAATTTGGAACCTAACAACTCTCCCCAACTTAAAACCTTGTTTGTCCTCAAACAAAAACAAAAACAACCATAAGATCACAAGCTAAGACAAGAACAAATGGGTGGTTCAAATTCCACAAGCACATAAGTAACATCTTACCCTTACTAGAATAACACCATGATTAAGATACTAATGCTAAATACACATTTGATGTCAACAATTCCTAAAGCAAAACAAGTTCAAGATTGAATCACAACCTACACACTTCTCTAGTAAGAGACAAAATTGAGGATCCTAACACTCACACAACAATGACGCCAACATCCAGAATCAATTATGCATTCATCTACACAACATTTATATAAAAAGCGTAAAAGCAAGAATCACAAAGACTTTAGAGTTGTAGCTTGGCTTGGTTAACAAGGAAGTGTCATTTCTCAAGGCCATTGAACGAATGGGTCAATACCTAAGAGAGCATTCAAATCACAAGTACATCAACACATTCCTATCAACCGCTTATACTTTGTTATTGCTCAAGAGTTCATCCTTTTAATTTCAAGGAAACTAGCTATACACAAAGCTCTTTTCTTTTCTTTTCTTTTCTTTTCTTTTTCTTTTTCTTTTTCTTTTCTCTTTCTTTTCTCTCTTGAGCAATCACTTATTTTCTTCTCCACACCAATACAACCATTTTTTTTAATTCTCCCCACCTTGAATATTACCACCACATAATCACGAATGCTCCATATTCTAAGGTGAAAAGGAATCAATCCTAACCAAGTTTCATGGTACTTTTCAAGGTTAAAAGAAAGTCATCAAGATTCAGATCAAAAATCGGCAATTATAAACAAGGAAATGATATCGATTGAATTTTGGCATAACGGCTCAAAGTGGTTAGCAAATACTCACACACTCACCGGGTAGGTTATTTTTGGTAGAGAAGTTATACTCGTAATGCGAAACAAAATGCTTTGATCACTTTCATGCTTTACACAATTAAATAAAAACGTAAGATTAAACATAATAAACACGAGTTAAACGCACATTGTTGGTATCCACAAAATAGGCTCCTCACACTAAATTTAGTACTAAAGTGATTCATTATTGAACTATTTTTGTCAAAGAAAATGTGACATCTAATTTGTACAATTAAAAGCATCAAATTCATGGTATATTAAAGAAACGCTAAAAATATACCTTGCACGTACTGATTTCACATTATATCATCACCGCCCCAATTGGTTGTAAAAACTTGCTTTCATCAAGGAAGCAGTTTCACAAGGACAAATAAAATTTAAATAAAATTGCAAAAATTAAATTAACTAAAAAAAACTTAAACTTCATAACATAATCCAAAAAGGCTTAAACTTGGCCTATAATCCCAAAATACCTCATCCTTAAAAGGATGGCACAAAAGTTTCAACTGAAAATAAAATGCAAAAAATAAAAAACTACACTATATATAAAAAAAATACAGCTCACTCCTCCTCAGAATCAGAATCATCACCGTCACCTCCCCCTTGAGAACCTGGCATGTCCTCAGGCCAATGCGCATACGCCGCCAAATCATCTCTGGTACCCACAGGACGCTGCACAGAAAGATTCTGAAGAGAATCCTGGATAAACAAGAAAGCTCTCTGGTGAGCCATGTTCATCTGCCAGTTCCAGTCACCAGCCTGACCTAACTGTGGCACAGCAGGCGGAGCAGCAGCAACAGGAACAGGATTCGCAGCAGGAGCACCAGCTGCAGGAACAGGGTTAGCAGCACAAAACCTGTTAGCAAAAACATCATCAATCACTCCATCCATGGGAATCAGTCCCCCAGATGGAAACCTAACACCTGCCTTCCTGCACAGTCCCATAATCAAACCGGGAAAAATCAACCGGCATTTGGCCCTATCGCCAAAACTCGTACCATTCAGAGCAACCCTCTTTAACTCATTGGCTACAATCCTAGCAATATCAACCTCCTCACCCATCAGAATACAGTACACTAGACCATCAGTGTCCAGTGTAATAGTAGTGGTGTGACTTCGTGGCCTTAAATTATACAGGACCACAGAAGTCACCAACTGAGCATCATAAGTAAGATTCCGACGGGTGAAGGTCTTCGGGTGTCCAGTGGTCGTCAAATCATAAGTGCACCCTCTTTGGCACAACTTCTCCCGCATAGCCTCAGCATCCCAACTACCTTGGTTTAACCGTGGATGATACATACACTCCTCAGTCAAAGCACGAGGATCATCCAGAAAATCAAAGATAGCATCTTTGGAGAAATCAATCTCCTTTCCTCGCACCCATGTCTTAAATGGGAATGCCTCGGACGGAACCCAGCTACCTGCAAGCAAAGCATTAGAATAAAACTCCCGAAGGATCTTGACATGATAGAACTTGCCAGGCTCATACAACTTTTCCCAGCAAGTATCGCTCAAGTAGCTCCAAGCCACAGAATAATTTCCTCCCTCACTGGGTTCAATGGTTCTCTCTGGCCAAACCGTGCGTCCTTTTAAGTCTTCATACCTAGCTTCATGTTCAGGACCACGAAACCGTGTGTGCTCATAGCGCGCCTGGGAGCAGGAAGATTCACCGGCAGCACCTCTTTTCTTTTTCATTGGAGGAGCCATCTGCACACGTAAGCAAAACACAAACACAATTCGATCCAAAAGATTAAATCATAATCACAAACATGAATAACACGATAAAAAAACAAACAGAATCGCAAAACAGAATCACATGGAACTGAACAGAATCAGAACTCAAAATAAAACAAAATTATGTTCAGTGCGCGACGCACGCTATAGCTCGCGACGCGAGACCTGCGAAACTCAGAAAAAACATAGCGGCAACAATGGTTGCAGCCACCACAAACAATCAAACCCTAATTCGAACAGAACCACATACTAATCCTAACCTATTTATGTCTCTAATTTAACATATATCAACAAAACTATATAATCCTAAATCTAAATCTATTAAACCTAAAAATAGATAAAACACAATTAAGAAGAAGAAGATGAATATACATACCTTATAATGGTGATGAAAAGGGAAAGATTGGTGAAGGAATGAAGGTTGTTGGAAGGATTAAGAATGGAGATGGAGAAAGCTTTAGCAATTTAGGGGAAAAGAGGCAAAATACCTCTAACCCTACTGAATTTGTAAAAGAGGGAAAGGGGACTGGGTCGGGTCCCATTCTGGGCCCAACCCAGAAATTTTTTTATTTTTTTAATTTTTTTGTTCAGCGTGCGTCGCGAGCTAGGAAGCCGCGCCGCGCGTTCACTTCTGCCAAATAATTTTGAAATAAGCTTCAGTGCGCGTCGCGAGCTCAAAGGCCGCGCCGCGCGTTCACCACTGACCAGAATTTTTCCCATTTAAGGTACAGCGCGCGTCGCGAGCTTAGAGGCCGCGTCGCGAGCTACACCAGAACAACAAAAAAAATTCTTTTTGTCAGCACGCGCCACTTTACCGGTAGGCCATTTTTGGTTCGATATCAGCTTAAAACACAAAAACGATAAAAAACACATAAAACAAGTAGAATACTTACAAATTGGGGTGCCTCCCAATAAGCGCTTTGTTTAACGTCGTTCAGCTCGACGGTCAAAGGCGATATCAAGGATCACCTAGAGCAAGAACACTTGTTTCCCGATTAAACTCACTTCCACGATACACCTTCAACCTCTGACCATTTACCGTCCAATCTTTCTTTGTTTTTGTATCCTCTACCACTATAGAACCGTAATTCCTTACCTCTTTGACTAAAAACGGTCCGGACCACTTAGATTTCAACTTTCCCAGAAAAAGCTTCAAACGGGAATTGAAAAGAAGCACAAGCTGTCCGACTTTGAAATATTTCAAACGGATTTTACTATCATGATAGAATTTGACCTTCTCCTTGTAAATCATGTTAGAATGATAGGCTTGCAACCTCAACTCGTCCAACTCATGAAGTTGAACTTTTCTCTTTTCACCACACGACTTAGGATCAAAATTCAACAATTTCAAAGCCCAAAAGGCTTTATGTTCTAATTCCACCGGAAGGTGACAACTTTTGTCGTAAACCATTTGAAACGGTGTGAGACCAATCGGGGCTTTAAAAGCGGTCCGATAAGCCCACAATGCATCATCAAGCTTAAGCGACCAATCCTTTCTAGAGCTCGAAACTGTTTTTTCAAGAATGCGCTTAATCACACGATTCGATACCTCGGCTTGACCATTAGTCTGTGGATGGTATGTGTTGCACCCCAAAATTTGCCCTCTTTTCTTGTGCTATAAGTTATCAAAGACGTTTATTTCGTCGGCCAAAAATCAAGAAAATAATAAAAGGTTTCTCATCTGAGTGCTTAAATTTGTGGATGTTCGATTGAGGATTAATTGGCTTATATGTTGAGGTTTCCTCTACGCCTCAAATACTTTCTTTCTCAAGGATTCTTCAATGCGTTGTTGTTGTGACGTTTCGAAATGCAAGTGCGGTAGCATAAGAGATTGACTGGTTCACTTGCTTTGGCCAATACACTTTGTGGTTCTCATCAAATACTTGTTACTTCAATCAAAAGTTAACTAGTGTTTTGAGAATTAAGATTATGGATTTAAAGTTGTCATTGAAGCTTAGAAACGAAGATTTACCAAGTGAACCAAGTTTCATCGAAATGGCGTGTTGATTAGAGTTTATTGATTAATATTCAAAAGAATCTTCATGGGAATTTAAATGATTCAAATTGGAAGAGAAATTACTTTGAATGGTTGGGAAATTTGTTGTTTGGATTCAAATAAATTGAAGATAATACATCCAAAATTCAAGTGTGATTATGTTCAATATTCAAAAGTTCATTACAAGGTCATTCAAGTCGAATTCACAACATCCATACATTACAAGTTTTGTCATCGTCCTGAATAGTGAAAAAATACAAATATTGTTAGCCTATTGACAATCTTTAAGGCCCTTCATCAAGCACTTCAACCTTGATCCATATCCTTTGGATAACACACAGTCAAGCCAAAGCCTCAAAATCAAGCCGCCTCTGAAAATAAACCGAAACAAAGTCTAGCATCAAAAAACCGGTTCAAACAAAAAAGTCTCAGCATAAAAATTCAGAAAAAGATACAGAGCAGGAGAGGTTCATAACAGAATCGAGATCAGAAAAAAAGAAGAAAAAACGCTAACTGAACTTGTAACAAAACTTTCATCGACTCCTCACACCAACACTCTTCAGTTCTCTCTCTCTCTTCTTCAGAATACCTCACCTCCAATCCTTGAACCTTTTTCTCTCTCGAGCTTCATCTTCACCACCTTCAATATTCATTTTCACCACAAAAAATCAATAACAGAAAAACTCAGAACAGAACGTAACAAACTTGGAGCTCTTCACGATCCATCTTCAACCATTAATCTTCAGACTCTTCATTCATCAATTCTTCAATCTCACCACCGATTCACCATACAAGAACTTCAATCCATAATCTCACATCTTCAATTCTCGATGCCAAGATTCCTCCATTGGATTCACCACAAAATTCTGCAGAAAACATAGAAGAGGAATTCACAAACTGAAATCGATAAACAGAAATCAACACAATTCTTCAATCTCCTATCCAATTTCCAGAAAATCTTCAACAGAAATTCATCTCCCTCTTCTCGTTTTCTTCACCAATCAGGAAACTCTCAAAGAACTTTCCCTCTGCTCTCTCTGAACCGTTCTCTGGCGTAGCTTCATCTTCAACAACCACAACAACGGAGCACGCAGAGGAAATCGAAGTTCAGAGGCGAAACGAAAGAACACAGACAGATAAGAAGAAGAAGAAAGCAAATTGAAAGATCCGAAGTTGAATGAAACTTACGAATTCTTCACGCGCCACCTTCGAATTGCTCTCCGTGCTCGTGTTCTCCGTCAAACTTGAAGGTTTTGATCGTGTTTGATGTCCGCGGCTGTTGAATCGTTATCATCGGAGAAGATCAAAGGAAATGAAACGGAGACGAGAAGAGAGGGGACGGTCGTGCCTGCGATGTGGTTTCGATCGGAGGAGAGATATCTGAGACGAAATGAACGAATTGAGAGAGGTAAGACGAGAGAGAGGTCGATTCGTTCTCGACGGCGGAGGGGAATTTTGTACTGAGATCGTGAGGAGCAGTCTCCGTCACCGCCGCGGCCATGGGAGAAGAAGAGATGAAGTTCAATTGTTGTATCACGTAACCCTAATCCCTTTCTTATTTTCTTGCTTTGATAATGATGTGGTCCATAATGTGATTAATTGATTTTAATTAGAGTTCATTAACAGTTTTAATTGAATCCTTAACTTGAAAATGATATAAAAATATGATAATCAAATGCCAAAATCTGAATGAAGTGTGATGGATCACAAACATTGGGCCAAAACCGAAACTGCCATTGTGCACCCTCCATAAGCCCAATCACCACTACTTTTTTTTATGCTGAAGAAAAAACTGTAACAAAAACACTTCCCTGGGCCTTTCACCTTTGGGCCCTGCGTCCAGAGTTGTTATACAACACTCCTGATTTCACATAATACCCCCTGAGCCCATTCTTTTCATGTTAGAAATAGCCTTTTTGCAAATAGTTTATTTTCATATATTTTTAGGCAATAAAAGTGTAATAAAAAACATTAAAAAATCGAATATTTTGTTGTTAGTTTTTGCATGATAAAATCGATAATGAATAGAAACATGTAATCTTTTCTAGTTAGAATTAGATTTTGTTTTCTCTATTTGTTTTAAAAATAATCAAAAACATGTTTTATTTTCTTGTTAGAATTTAGATGCTTTGTTACATAGTTTTGTTCTATTGTTTAGATAAAAATGCCATAAAAAACAATTTAATCTTGTTAGATTTTGTTTTAGAATTTACTTAGAATTTAACTTCTATTATTTTCTATAGCGGGTGTGTGTCTCCTTGTTATTACTGATTTGTTTGCTGAGATGCGCGAGGTACTTTGAGAGGGTTCGATTGTGATTTGATTGCTTTGTGTTCCACTTTATTTGTGGGACACGAATTCATTTCTGATGCGACTTGACTTGCATCGTGTTCCACTTTATTTGTGGGACACGAACTTATTCCCGAGGCGATTCATCCGATCTCTCATTCATTGAGATGTATACTCCTGTATTGTCTGGATTGTATTTCTTGCAGGTTGCTTGTGTGGTTGTGTTTTATACGCACCACATAGCGGTTGTGATTTATTTTCACACCGCATCGCTTTGACGCTTATGCTGGACTCTTGGCTTTGCTTGATGCTAGCTTACGCGAAGTACTCCGGACTTCTTTGCTTACACTTGCTAGCTCATTGCGGATTTGCTATCCGTTTGGTATCGTTCCCTATTCCCTTTTACTTCTTTCTGTACTTTACCGCTTTCTCGCATCATCCTTTAACATGAGAAGTAGGACCTAGACATGCATCTGGCCAAGCCCTCGAAAGAGGCTCTGTTTTTGTTGGTGTGTTTACATTTGTGCTTTGCGGAAGGGAGTCACGGTGTAATAAGTCCTATATGGCACTCCGTTAAGTCCTCATGGAAGGCACGCGGAAAGGGTTAGCAATCAACCCCCGCCTAGTCTCATCGAGTCTGTTCAGTATGCGCACGCTACGCGTTGCTCGCTTCTGAACCTGCACAAGATCTTGTTATCGAGTATGTCAGGAAAAGGGTTCATGCAGCCGGACCCCCGCCTTTCTTATAGCTCGCGTCGCTCGACGTTGATGCTCGGTGTACGCACGCACCGTTTTCCTTTACGATCCGTGACGGCTTGGTTGCTGAGAGGGGTCCGCCCTCTTGTCTATGGCCCGATCATTTTCGCGAGGTCTAATGCTTGGTTGACTTGGGTTGAGCTGCTCCCCTTGGCTATGGCGGGACCGCCTTTCTACCACTGGGCCAGTGCCTTTGGTTTGTTTGCTTCACGAGTGGATGCTCGTTTGTGTGCTATATTGTTTGCATTCGCTTTTCCCCCCGTAGGTTGCTTAGTTTAGTTAGATTTGCACCCTTTGTATGATAACATTAGGTAGCAAGCTTTTCCCCCTTAGCTTAGGTTTTCCTCATGCATCTTTTAAAACACAAACCACACTCTTTGATTTTCTTTTCTTAAGAACTTGTTATTTCCGCTCCATTCCCAGCATAAGTCTCCAAAGGTCGAGCAGCGGAGTGTGAATGTAACTCGTTCACCTAAAAAACACAAAACAAACAAAATTAGTTAGCCGAGCTACGGTAGCTCTGATTCTGCAAAACAGATACGTAGGCAGCGGGGTAGGGCCCGTGCGAGCACAATACTTTCTTTTCCCTACATTCTGCATTCATTTTAGTCCAGATTAGCGTAGATTTGTTACACACCCATAGTTTTAGACACAGGCGTGGATACCATCGAGTACGATGGGCGCGAGGGGTGCTAATACCTTCCCCTCGCGTAACCGACTCCCTTACCCTTTTTCTCTGGTCGTGAGACCGTTGTTTTGTTTTGTGGTTTGTTGGCATTCCCTTCCTTTTTAGGATAAATATGTTAGTGGCGACTCTGTTAATTTTCGCGGTAGCGACAGCTGGCGACTCTGCTGGGGACGTCTCGACCTGTTGCTGGTCCGGACCTAGCGAGTCGATCCTAGCGCTTGTGTGTTTATCTTTGGGTGTTTTTACTGCTTTGCATATTTTACCTGTTTGCATTGCATTCTATGTGCGCTTTTACTTTTCTGCATCATATTCTGGACTGGCTGGATCTCTGTTTGTTGGGTGGGTGTTTCAAGAGGTAAAAGGCCCAATACCCAGGCTATGAGTGATACCATAGGAACTAGGACTAGAGTGGCCGTGACGGACAGAAGGCGTATGCCTGATTGATCTGATCATGTATCCACGGGCAGAGCTTGGTGGGATGAGGCAATATCGTATGATAACGCCTACATTCGATCCTCTGTTGGCTTTTTGACCTACCTTGGCCTAGATTTACCCGTGAGTGGGGCGGGAATCAATCATTGCTTAACAGGTACATTGATGGTGACTTCGGATCTTGTTCGTGGGTTACCGCTGTTCTTGTTCGTGGGTTACTGCTGTTCTTGTTCGTGGGTTACCGCTGTTCTTGCTCGAGTGTACTATTGGTTCCTGTTCGTGGGGTATTATGGTTCTTGTTCGAGTGGTAATCTGTGTTCTATTCCAATGTGTTATGTTCCATGGGTTTTGGTTCCGTGGATTGACATTCTATGTTCCGTGTGGTATACCGTTTTGGGGCCGAACCTTTGAAGTTGTGCCGTGTGATTTCTCGGCATGCCAGATATATCCAGTATTGTGGTTACCACCACCTTGCATCATTGCATGTTTACTTTCCAAAAAAATGATGTACAAAAAATAACTAGCATATGTGTTCCTTCCATTTCCAAGGAATCATATCTTTAAGCCTCGTATCGAGCTTTTCCATTTCTCGCTTTCAAAAAATCAAAACATGAGGATTCCTTGGAAATCGAATGAACATGGCATTGCATTCATATCATGCATCTCATACATTTCATGCATAACAGGTGTTCAGGATCGAGGATCTCTTATTCAGACTTGGTACTCTCATCAGACTCAGAGACTTGATTTGTTCTTATTGTGTGTTCAAAGATCATTCTTGGAATAACTTTGTGGGGTGACCAAGATGAAAGCTCAGTTTGGGGTTATTTTTGAAGACTTATCTTATGCTTATTTGCTTCCATGATTGCTTTATTTGCAACTGGTTAAGCTCCGTACTGTGTGGATGACTACAGAGTCTATGCTTGATGAAAATGACACTAGGTGTGAATTCTATTCTGGGGCACCTGGTCGTGATGTTAGGATCTACAAGTCTTTGAAATTGCTTGGGGCTCCCGCACGAGGGATAAGCAAGACACTGTCTATCTTGAGCATTGCACCATTTGCATTGCTCGAATCCCTAAAGGACTTACAAATTCTGTGTGACTTCGCCAGAATCTTCTGCCAGACAATTATCCAAAGTGTTCTACAGAGACGCCTCTCATTCTCAAGGTTCTGCTTCATATTCCGAGTCACCTCCTCATCCTGGAGTTTCCTTGTCAATAGTTTTCGCTTGTCAACAAAGACGGAAAAAGAGTAAGATCAACAAGCTGATGAGAATCCTAATGCCTTATGATCAGTTGCTTCCCTGCTTGATGGAATTTTCGTTGGGTAAGATTCATTGCTTTGGATCTTCCTCACCACAGATAGATCTCCTGATTTTGATGACAATACTCGGTGTTTTCCATTCTCGGGGCACCTGATCATAATGTCAAGCCTTACAAGGTTTTGAGGTACAAAGAGTCCAGGACTTGCTCGATACAGAGATGTTTGAGTTTATGGTTTCTACTGGTCAATCCTATTTCATCCGCTGCAAGTAGAATGTTTGATCCTCCTCGAGGAAGTAATTCATGAGAATCACTTGCAACTTGTACTGCCAGAGGTTTGTTTCACAACAACTATTGTGTGTTCCAAGTAATGACTTCGATAGCCAAACGTTAGAGGTTGTTGTTGTTCGCCAATAGTAATACAAGTTTCCTCCATTCATGATGGTGTTTTCTGTTTCAACAGTTATATTTAGGGCTCCCGACCGAGGGATAAGCAAGACTCCGTGTTCTTGAGTTTGCATCATTGGCAACTCAAATCCCTAAAGCATTCACAAATTCCAATCACTTTTTTTAGGGCTCTCGACCGAGGGATAAGCAAGACTCCGTGTTCTTGAGTTCGCATCATTGGCAGCTCAAATCCCTAAAGCATTCTACAAACTCCTGTCGTTGTGTTTAGGGCTCCCGACCGAGGGATAAGCAAGACGCCTTGTATCTTGAGTTTGTGCACCACTTGCATGGCTCAAATCCCTAAAAGCTGGACACTTGCAACTTTTGTATGACTTTGCCGAAATCTTCTTCCAGGAAGTGATCTAAAGTGTTCTAAAGTAGTGCTTGGTGTACTTTCCACTCTGGGGGCACTTGGTTATCTGATTGAAGACTGTAAGTCGTTCAAAGAAAAGGTTTGAGACCTGATTGACACAAAGGCTATCACATTCGCACTTGAAAGCCAGAATTGAAGTTCTCCTCCGACTCAGGGGATCTTCTGAAGCAATAAGTCCATACGGAGAGGATCTCCTCAACATTGGCAACTGCTGAATCATCATGCATGTTCATGTTTAAGCTTTCTTGTTTTGTTCAATACTGTTTGCATGCAAAACTTGTTTGTTTTTTGAACTATAATCATAATGCATTGGATATGTTTGTCTTGAAAAAATCCATTCGCTTTTGCTCTCATGTGTTTTTATATGCTTTTTGTGATACTTAACTCTAGTTAACAAAGCATGTTAACTCCGTAGGGAGGATGATGAACATAATACCAAGAACCTCAAATGGTATGCTTTTGAATAGAACCTTGTTGATGATGTACAGGCATTGTTTCAAATTCCCAAACACTGGAGATATAAGGGAGTGAAACCCTCGTTAACCCCTCTGAGCCTTCGAAGTAGGAGTTTCTTTTCTAAAAAAAAAAACCCTTATTTTAACCCAGGGGCGGATAGTATTCAGTTAACCTGATCAAGCATTCAAAATTCATTCATCAGGAGTGTGCACCTAAGGATACAACAATGGCTATCTTTCAAAAGATTGAGGAAAGTCAAATCCACAACGGTTATCCCTCACCTCAGGAGGTTGAGACATCAAAATTATTCCTCACCTCCGGAGGTTGAGACCAACATCAGAGTCGCGGTGGTTATCCCTCATGTCGTAAGGTTAAACGATGAGGATACCACAATGGTAATTCTTTATCTACCAAGAATTCAGGCAGTCACGATCACTTCCAATAAAGCAAAGGTAGTGCGGGATCACACGACTTGTAAAAAAAAAAAAAAAAAAAAAAAAAAAAAAGAAAGAAAAAAAAGAGAAAGAAAAAAAAGAAAAAAAAGGAAATAATAATGAAATTGTTAATCAAGGACAAAGTCGTGTGATGTTAAATCAGGGGATCAAGAAAGGTGAAGTGATTGCCGTGTCCAGAATACCTCTTTGACTCCTCAATCGTTTCCAACTCCTCTTGAAAGATGAATGCTCGTGTCAAGTTAACTGAACATAGGATTGGAGAACATCACGAAGGGGGTGGGCACCAAATAATTTGAGCCTAAAAATATTTTTTTCTAAAAAAACCGTGAACCTGACCACGTTACAACCCTGAAAAGTCCTAATTGAAGCAGGGTTAATTCGAAAGCAAACTATACACGAGAATACGGTAAGCTGACTCCTAGGAGATCCGCTAAGCGCTTGAGTTGGTATCACACCATCTTTCTTTCATAAAAACTCGATGTTACGACATCCTTTTTAAAAAAAAAAGTTTCTTTAAACTTCAGGACAAACATACTCTTTGCATTAGAATTATATTTCTCATAATAAACATTCTTTGCATATGAACAAGTGCTTGGCATCAAGAAAGTTTCCATCATGAACTTCAGATGAAAACGTTTTATCCTCCCGAAGGACAAGTTGTCTTCCGAACTCCGTTGAGTTGAAGCAAGAATATTTCAAAGTTTGATCACCCTCAGGGGCACAAGAAGCGTTTGAATACTCTATCGAGTAAGTTTTCAATCAATCTGAGGCAATCAGGTCAAGATTCAAAGAATCTCTCAAAATGTTGAGTAATCAGGGGCATTCACCCGTGCAGTTGAAGCTACCTCCAATACTTATCAATCAGGGGCATGTTTCCAAAATACTTGATACTGGGGGCAAGTTGGCTATGATAGCACAAATTTCAGGAAGTATTTGCGAGACGAATTCCTCCAAAGTCCTTACAGGCTGGGGTAAAGCAATATACAATGGCATTCTTTCCTCATCAGGAGGTGTCCAGTTTAAAGTTCGGGTGTGAGCTAAACAACTTATGAACTTGAGAATCGTCAGGGTCTTCATCCTCAGCAGTCAAAGACTGAAAGTCCACCTGTTGGCATCCTTTCAACACTTGCTTGACCCCTTAAGCCTACTTCCTGGTGGCATTCTCTTGGAAAATCAATGCATGTTTGATGCTTTGGCCGATACTTGTTTGGTGTTCTAACCACTGCTTGCCTATCAACTCATTGAATCCATTGCCTGTTTGGAAATGTTCAAAGCCCAGATGTCTGACAATCTGTTTGCTCTTGCATTTTCCCATTGTGGGTGAGCATCACTATCCTCTTCCATGTGAGGAAACCCCTTGAATATGGCATGCTATATCATGGGGCATTTTGATCTGTTTATCTCGCAGGTACATCCTTTCTAGTATACCATGTCAACGCATTGGCGGATCTAGCCAAGTGAGAGATTCTCATTCCCCAGCTGAGTGCATCTAGATGAGGTTTTCTTTGTTCCAAGATTCTCATCTCCCCAGCAAAGCACATATCAATGCAATCTCCGTGCTTCAGAAGTCTTATTCCCGGTGGAATGTCTTATCCCCAGTTGAATCATGATCGAATGGTATTTGATTCCCCAACAAGCTCTTAATGAGGTTCCTTGCCCGAGTCCCTCATTCTCCCCAGTAGAGCGTTTCTCTCCCCAACAGATTGACCTGTTGTCCCCAAGAGAGTTATCTTATTCCCCAGTGGAGTTGTCTTAACAAGAGGTTCTTATGTCAAGTTCCTTATCCCCAGCGGATCTCTCATATCCTCAGCAGCTCGCTTTGAAGAAGTATTCATCTTCCCCACCGAGTCTTTCCTCAGCAGAGATTCGCATGCATCCTCAGCAGAATCTGTGTCCTTCAAGGATTTCCCCAGCGGAATGCGTTCTACGCAAGCAAGTTTGTTACTCCTCATCAGAGTTGTCTTCATGACTTGCCCTTATCTTCACATCCCCAGTGTGTAGAGAATTTGCTTCTCCAGTGAAGTTGCCAGGGTATTCCCCAAGCAGTTAAGTGGGATGTTCTTATCCCCAAGCAGGATTTATTCCCCAAACAGAGCTCGCATCCGGATTTGATCGTCTCCAGCAGATTTCTGATTCATCTCTGTCAGCTCGTAGTTTGTGACTTCTAGTCACTCATCTTGTCCTCCCCGCAGAGTTCCATACTCTCTCCAGGACTTCTTCAGCAATTCAGTGCTCCTCCGTTGTCTCCCCAAGCAACGTTCGAATCATGCATCATTTGCATTGCATTCTCAAAAGCGTATAGCGTCTTCCTTCTCGAAAACGTTATTCCATACACATTCACACATGCATCATGCATAAATCATATCATATCTGTCTCTTTTCTGCAGGAAAGATATCCAGATTCAAATGCTCCCCAGAGAGCAATATCCGCCTAGCCATTACAGGCGCTTATCCTGATGTTTTGAATCAGAAGAGGATTGTTCTACTTATTTTCTGGCACAGCTCAGATCAGTTCAAAGACATTCCTATTCCCGATGCCCCCAGATCGGTGGAAGATATTTGTTCCCATTCCTGATAAATCAGACTTTCAGTTGAAGGAACCGCCTCCGGATCTCCCAAGATCTTCCGAAGGAGCAAGCCCTCTGATACATCAGATCAGTTGGAAATATCTACTCCCTGACGATTTAGTTCGTTCAGAAGAAGAAACTCGTTTGCCCAGTCCTGATACCTTACTATCAGTTGAGGACGTTTTCTTTACCCGGCGTACACAGTTCGGAAGAGATATCTGTTCCTATCCTAATATCCAGTTTCAGATTAGTTGAAGGAACCGCCTCCGGATCTCCCAAGATCTTACGAAGGAGCAAGCCACTGATATCATCAGATCAGATGGAGATATCTGCCTGATTGACTTTTTCATTCAGATGAAGATTGTCCTACTTATTTTCTGGCATCATGTCCAGATCAGTTTAAAGGCATTCTTTCCCCGGCGTACACAGTTCGGAAGAGATATTGTTCCTATCCTGATTTCCAGTTCAGTTGAAGGAACCGCCTCCGGATCCCCGTGGTCTTACGAAGGAGCTAGCCGCTAATTCCCAGATTAGTAGGAATATCTACCTGATGATTTAATTGCATCAGAAGAGATGTCTGCCCAGATTCCCAGATCATGATTCCCATATCAGAGATACCTATTACTCGTTGATGTCCGATTCAACCGATGTATCTCCCTCGATTCCCAGATCGACTTAAGACATCTATCCCGATGCAAGTTCGGAGACATCTGCTACGCCTGATACTCAGATCAGTCGAGATGTTCCTTCTCTTGATGCCCAGATCATTTGAAGTGTTTTCCCCTGCCTGTGGGTGCCCGTTCCTTCTTATCACAAGTGGGAACTTATTTAATTGTCCAGGTCAATTGAAGTTTTTTCTCCCTGCTTGCGGGGTGGTACATTCCTTCTTATTGCAAGATGGAATCTTCTATTGATCAAGAGTGCAAATTTTCGAGTTCATTCTGGTATTCAATCTTCTTCCACCTCGACGGTTCGAAATTTTCATTTCTCACTCATCTGGTTTAAGAAGTTTGAATAGGGGCAGCTGTTGCACCCCAAAATTTGCCCTCTTTTCTTGTGCTATAAGTTATCAAAGACGTTTATTTCGTCGGCCAAAAATCAAGAAAATAATAAAAGGTTTCTCATCTGAGTGCTTAAATTTGTGGATGTTCGATTGAGGATTAATTGGCTTATATGTTGAGGTTTCCTCTACGCCTCAAATACTTTCTTTCTCAAGGATTCTTCAATGCGTTGTTGTTGTGACGTTTCGAAATGCAAGTGCGGTAGCATAAGAGATTGACTGGTTCACTTGCTTTGGCCAATACACTTTGTGGTTCTCATCAAATACTTGTTACTTCAATCAAAAGTTAACTAGTGTTTTGAGAATTAAGATTAGGGATTTAAAGTTGTCATTGAAGCTTAGAAACGAAGATTTACCAAGTGAACCAAGTTTCATCGAAATGGCGTGTTGATTAGAGTTTATTGATTAATATTCAAAAGAATCTTCATGGGAATTTAAATGATTCAAATTGGAAGAGAAATTACTTTGAATGGTTGGGAAATTTGTTGTTTGGATTCAAATAAATTGAAGATAATACATCCAAAATTCAAGTGTGATTATGTTCAATATTCAAAAGTTCATTACAAGGTCATTCAAGTCGAATTCACAACATCCATACATTACAAGTTTTGTCATCGTCCTGAATAGTGAAAAAATACAAATATTGTTAGCCTATTGACAATCTTTAAGGCCCTTCATCAAGCACTTCAACCTTGATCCATATCCTTTGGATAACACACAGTCAAGCCAAAGCCTCAAAATCAAGCCGCCTCTGAAAATAAACCGAAACAAAGTCTAGCATCAAAAAACCGGTTCAAACAAAAAAGTCTCAGCATAAAAATTCAGAAAAAGATACAGAGCAGGAGAGGTTCATAACAGAATCGAGATCAGAAAAAAAGAAGAAAAAACGCTAACTGAACTTGTAACAAAACTTTCATCGACTCCTCACACCAACACTCTTCAGTTCTCTCTCTCTCTTCTTCAGAATACCTCACCTCCAATCCTTGAACCTTTTTCTCTCTCGAGCTTCATCTTCACCACCTTCAATATTCATTTTCACCACAAAAAATCAATAACAGAAAAACTCAGAACAGAACGTAACAAACTTGGAGCTCTTCACGATCCATCTTCAACCATTAATCTTCAGACTCTTCATTCATCAATTCTTCAATCTCACCACCGATTCACCATACAAGAACTTCAATCCATAATCTCACATCTTCAATTCTCGATGCCAAGATTCCTCCATTGGATTCACCACAAAATTCTGCAGAAAACATAGAAGAGGAATTCACAAACTGAAATCGATAAACAGAAATCAACACAATTCTTCAATCTCCTATCCAATTTCCAGAAAATCTTCAACAGAAATTCATCTCCCTCTTCTCGTTTTCTTCACCAATCAGGAAACTCTCAAAGAACTTTCCCTCTGCTCTCTCTGAACCGTTCTCTGGCGTAGCTTCATCTTCAACAACCACAACAACGGAGCACGCAGAGGAAATCGAAGTTCAGAGGCGAAACGAAAGAACACAGACAGATAAGAAGAAGAAGAAAGCAAATTGAAAGATCCGAAGTTGAATGAAACTTACGAATTCTTCACGCGCCACCTTCGAATTGCTCTCCGTGCTCGTGTTCTCCGTCAAACTTGAAGGTTTTGATCGTGTTTGATGTCCGCGGCTGTTGAATCGTTATCATCGGAGAAGATCAAAGGAAATGAAACGGAGACGAGAAGAGAGGGGACGGTCGTGCCTGCGATGTGGTTTCGATCGGAGGAGAGATATCTGAGACGAAATGAACGAATTGAGAGAGGTAAGACGAGAGAGATGTCGATTCGTTCTCGACGGCGGAGGGGAATTTTGTACTGAGATCGTGAGGAGCAGTCTCCGTCACCGCCGCGGCCATGGGAGAAGAAGAGATGAAGTTCAATTGTTGTATCACGTAACCCTAATCCCTTTCTTATTTTCTTGCTTTGATAATGATGTGGTCCATAATGTGATTAATTGATTTTAATTAGAGTTCATTAACAGTTTTAATTGAATCCTTAACTTGAAAATGATATAAAAATATGATAATCAAATGCCAAAATCTGAATGAAGTGTGATGGATCACAAACATTGGGCCAAAACCGAAACTGCCATTGTGCACCCTCCATAAGCCCAATCACCACTACTTTTTTTTATGCTGAAGAAAAAACTGTAACAAAAACACTTCCCTGGGCCTTTCACCTTTGGGCCCTGCGCCCAGAGTTGTTATACAACACTCCTGATTTCACATAATACCCCCTGAGCCCATTCTTTTCATGTTAGAAATAGCCTTTTTGCAAATAGTTTATTTTCATATATTTTTAGGCAATAAAAGTGTAATAAAAAACATTAAAAAATCGAATATTTTGTTGTTAGTTTTTGCATGATAAAATCGATAATGAATAGAAACATGTAATCTTTTCTAGTTAGAATTAGATTTTGTTTTCTCTATTTGTTTTAAAAATAATCAAAAACATGTTTTATTTTCTTGTTAGAATTTAGATGCTTTGTTACATAGTTTTGTTCTATTGTTTAGATAAAAATGCCATAAAAAACAATTTAATCTTGTTAGATTTTGTTTTAGAATTTACTTAGAATTTAACTTCTATTATTTTCTATAGCGGGTGTGTGTCTCCTTGTTATTACTGATTTGTTTGCTGAGATGCGCGAGGTACTTTGAGAGGGTTCGATTGTGATTTGATTGCTTTGTGTTCCACTTTATTTGTGGGACACGAATTCATTTCTGATGCGACTTGACTTGCATCGTGTTCCACTTTATTTGTGGGACACGAACTTATTCCCGAGGCGATTCATCCGATCTCTCATTCATTGAGATGTATACTCCTGTATTGTCTGGATTGTATTTCTTGCAGGTTGCTTGTGTGGTTGTGTTTTATACGCACCACATAGCGGTTGTGATTTATTTTCACACCGCATCGCTTTGACGCTTATGCTGGACTCTTGGCTTTGCTTGATGCTAGCTTACGCGAAGTACTCCGGACTTCTTTGCTTACACTTGCTAGCTCATTGCGGATTTGCTATCCGTTTGGTATCGTTCCCTATTCCCTTTTACTTCTTTCTGTACTTTACCGCTTTCTCGCATCATCCTTTAACATGAGAAGTAGGACCTAGACATGCATCTGGCCAAGCCCTCGAAAGAGGCTCTGTTTTTGTTGGTGTGTTTACATTTGTGCTTTGCGGAAGGGAGTCACGGTGTAATAAGTCCTATATGGCACTCCGTTAAGTCCTCATGGAAGGCACGCGGAAAGGGTTAGCAATCAACCCCCGCCTAGTCTCATCGAGTCTGTTCAGTATGCGCACGCTACGCGTTGCTCGCTTCTGAACCTGCACAAGATCTTGTTATCGAGTATGTCAGGAAAAGGGTTCATGCAGCCGGACCCCCGCCTTTCTTATAGCTCGCGTCGCTCGACGTTGATGCTCGGTGTACGCACGCACCGTTTTCCTTTACGATCCGTGACGGCTTGGTTGCTGAGAGGGGTCCGCCCTCTTGTCTATGGCCCGATCATTTTCGCGAGGTCTAATGCTTGGTTGACTTGGGTTGAGCTGCTCCCCTTGGCTATGGCGGGACCGCCTTTCTACCACTGGGCCAGTGCCTTTGGTTTGTTTGCTTCACGAGTGGATGCTCGTTTGTGTGCTATATTGTTTGCATTCGCTTTTCCCCCCGTAGGTTGCTTAGTTTAGTTAGATTTGCACCCTTTGTATGATAACATTAGGTAGCAAGCTTTTCCCCCTTAGCTTAGGTTTTCCTCATGCATCTTTTAAAACACAAACCACACTCTTTGATTTTCTTTTCTTAAGAACTTGTTATTTCCGCTCCATTCCCAGCATAAGTCTCCAAAGGTCGAGCAGCGGAGTGTGAATGTAACTCGTTCACCTAAAAAACACAAAACAAACAAAATTAGTTAGCCGAGCTACGGTAGCTCTGATTCTGCAAAACAGATACGTAGGCAGCGGGGTAGGGCCCGTGCGAGCACAATACTTTCTTTTCCCTACATTCTGCATTCATTTTAGTCCAGATTAGCGTAGATTTGTTACACACCCATAGTTTTAGACACAGGCGTGGATACCATCGAGTACGATGGGCGCGAGGGGTGCTAATACCTTCCCCTCGCGTAACCGACTCCCTTACCCTTTTTCTCTGGTCGTGAGACCGTTGTTTTGTTTTGTGGTTTGCTGGCATTCCCTTCCTTTTTAGGATAAATATGTTAGTGGCGACTCTGTTAATTTTCGCGGTAGCGACAGTATGGAGTGGCAACTTTGTGCTTGACTCCATATTGCTCCAACACTTTTTCAAGTGGAGCATTGCAAAAATGCGATCCGCCATCACTTATCAACACACGAGGCGTACCAAAACGCGCAAAAATATTCCTTTTCAAAAATTTTATCACGGTTTTACCGTCGTCTTTAGGTGAAGCAATCACTTCCACCCACTTTGAAACATAGTCGACCGCGACCAAAATGTACTCATTAGACAAAGAGGATGGAAATGGCCCGACAAAGTCAATACCCCAACAATCAAACACTTCCACCTCTAGGAAGCTTTGTAGGGGCATTTCCTCTCGTCTACCAATCCCACCACTCTGTTGACAACTATCACAACCCGACACATGATGGTAAGCGTCTTTAAACAACGTAGGCCACCAAAAGCCCGCTTGAAGGACTTTGGTTGCAGTACGCAATCCATTATAGTGGCCACCATAAGGCGAATTGTGGCAATGCCACAAAATGCTCTGAGATTCCTCACTTGTAACACATCTCCTCAAGAGATTGTCACTACTCAACTTGAATAGATAAGGCTCATCCCACACATAAAAGTTTGCATCGGATAAGAACTTCCGTTTTTGGTTCCAAGTTAGATCTTCGGGAATCCACCCGGTCGCTTTATGGTTAGCCATTTCCGTGAACCAAGGTCTAACTTCTTGGACCATAAACAGTTTCTCATCCGGAAATTCCTCTCTCACCTTACTTTCAAATTGTGTTACCTCGGTATTCACCAACCGAGATAAATGATCAGCTACCACGTTTTCGGACCCTTTTTTGTCTCTTATTTCAAGATCAAACTCTTGAAGCAAGAGAATCCACCTAATTAGCCTTTGTTTTGAGTCCGGCTTTGTGAGCAAGTACTTGATAGCTGCATGGTCAGTATAACACACAATTTTTGAACCAATTAAATAAGAACGAAATTTCTCCAAAGCAAACACAATAGCGAGCAATTCTTTTTCGGTAGTTGCGTAATTGACTTGCGCTTCATTTAAAACTTTGCTCGCATAGTGATTAGCATGAAAAATTTTGTTCTTTCTTTGTCCTAAAACGGCACCCACCGCATAATCACTCGCATCACACATGAGTTCAAATTCAAGGGACCAATTAGGAGCGACGATTATGGGTGCAGTGACCAACTTTTCTTTAAGCTCTAGGAATGCATTTAAACAAGATTCATCGAAAAGAAATTCCGTACCTTTGTTGAGTAGATTACTCAACGGTTTTGCAACTTTGGAGAAATCTTTGATAAATCTTCGATAAAACCCGGCATGGCCTAGAAAACTTCGGATACCTTTCACATTCAATGGAGGAGGCAACTTCTCTATCACTTCAATTTTTGCTTTATCCACCTCAAGGCCTCTTGAAGAAACCTTGTGGCCGAGCACAATTCCTTCGGTAACCATAAAGTTGCACTTCTCCCAATTTAGAACCAAATTTGACTCCACACAACGACTTCGCACGGTATCAAGATTTTTCAAACATAAATCAAATGAAGCTCCAAAAACCGAGAAGTCATCCATAAACACTTCGATGCACTTCTCAATCAAGTCGGAAAAGATAGCTTGCATACACCGTTGAAATGTTGCCGGTGCATTACATAACCCGAAAGGCATTCGCCGATAAGCAAAAATACCGAAAGGGCATGTGAACACGGTGTTCTCATGATCCTCGGGATTGACTACAATTTGATTGTATCCCGAATACCCGTCTAAGAAACAATAAAATTGTTGACCGGATAATCTCTCAAGCATTTGATCCATAAACGGTAAGGGAAAATAATCTTTTCTCGTAGCTTTATTTAGCTTACGATAATCGATACACATCCTCCATCCCGTCACGGTTCGAGTATGAATTAGCTCATTCTTTTCATTTCGAATCACCATCATTCCACCCTTCTTGGGCACCACATGGACGGGACTCACCCAAGCACTATCCGAGATCGGATAAATCATCCTGGCTTCTAACATTTTCACTACTTCCTTTCTCACTACCTCTTTCATCACCAGATTCAATCGTCTTTGTGGTTGAACCACCGGTTTAAAGTCATCCTCCATCAAAATCTTATGCATACAAAAGGAGGGACTAATTCCTTTAAGATCGGAAAGTGTCCATCCCATTGCTTCTTGATTTCTTTCTAAGACCCCAAGTAATTTTTCTTCTTCACCCTTAGAAAGGGCGTTGCTAATGATAACCGGCTTGTTTTCATTCTTCTCAAGAAACACATACTTCAAGTGAGACGGTAACACTTTCAATTCCACCTTTGGTTATTCAACTTCAAGCTCATCTCTCAATTCTTCAATTTGAGCTTCAAAAGGATTTATCTCATCACATGCCTCAAGATTTCTCAAGCAATCTTCAATTTCTTTCTCTTGATCTTTTGTAAGCACTTCAGGAGCTTCCATCAAAGTTTTCTCAAGAGGATTAGACAAGTGCATTTGATTCTCCACCTTCATAACTGCTTTTTCTGTGGCATCGATTCTAAAACAATCATCGTCATCACTAGGATGCTTGATGGCTCCAAAGAGATTAAGACATAATTCCTCGTCTTGGTATCGCAATTTCATTAAGCCATCATCGATGTCTATCATCATTCGGGTCGTCTTCATGAAAGGCCTTCCTAAGATCAATGGTATATCTGGATCTTCTTCCATGTCTATGACAACAAAGTCAACCGGAAACCAAAATTTGTCAACCTTGACAAGCAAGTCTTCCGCAACTCCATGAGGATGAGCTGTGGATTTATCCGTTAATGATAATGTCATTCGAGTTGGCTTCAAGTCATTAATTCCTAACCTTCTCACCATAGACAATGGGATCAAATTAATACTAGAACCGGTATCAACCAAACCCTTGCCTATATGAACATTTCCAATAGACACCGGTAAAGTTACCTGTCCAGGATCATTTGATTTAATCGGTGTAGTGCATTGAATTAACGCATTACAACAAGAGCTCATCGTTACTAACTCGGGGTCCCAGAATCTCCTCTTTTTGTGATGATGTCTTTGATGAATTTTGCATACATCGGCATTTGATCTAATGCCTCGGAAAAAGGAACATTTATTTGTAATTTACTAAAAATATCCAAGAACCGAGCATAGTGCTTTGCATCTTCTTTCTTTGACGGACCGGGAGGGTAAGGCAATTTTTTTACATGAATTGAATCCTCTTTCATCTTCCCCTTTTCACTCACACTCAATCTTTTCTTTCCTTTTTCCAGTTCTACCTCCGGATTTTCGTTTTCCACTAATTCTTTCTCTTTCTCATTTTCAACTAAATCACCCTCAACATTTTTTTCTACTTCAACCACTCTATCTTTTTCAACATCAACAATATATTCCTCAACTACTTCTCCTACACCCATATCAATATTTCTACCGCTACGAGTTAGAATTGACTTACAATGCTCATGAGGATTTTCTTGTGTAGTAGCCGGAAAAGGACCTTTGTTTTGATCGGTAAGTTGCTTTGACAATTGCCCGACTTGAGTTTCATGATTCTTTATGGCCGCATCCGTACTCTTTTGACTTGCAATTTGCAATTGCATGAATTGGCTAAGAGTATCCTCTATTGAAAGTTTTGTTTGTTGAGGTTGTTGAGGTTGTTGATTGTAACCACCTAGATAAGGATTTTGATGATTCGATGGACCCGCATCCGGCCTCCATCCTTGTTGATAACCTTGATTACCTCTTTGTTGGTAACCTTGGTTATTTTTGTAAGGTTGTTGTTGTTGTCTCCCACCAGAACCTTGATTAGGATTAGAAACATAATTCACCTCTTCACCCGGTGGAGGATAAAAACCAGTTTGATGGTCACCCCTACACAATTCACAACACATCACTTGTTGATTTTTAGTAGGGATCCCATTTATCTCTTTGATTTGTTGAGGGAGTTTTGACATTTGTTGAGTAAGCAATTCTACTTGTTGAGTCAATAACTTGTTTTGAGCAAGTATTGCATCACTAGTATTCAACTCAAGAACTCCCGGCTTTCTTTGCGATGTACTACGGTTGTGTTGCCCTTGATGATCATTCAAAGCCATTCTATCAATGATAGCAATTGCTTCCTCAGCAGTTTTTGACATCAAAGACCCACCCGCGGTAGCATCTAAAAGTGTTTTCGGTTGTGGTTGAAGTCCATTCCTAAAGATATGGATTTGAGTCAATTCATCAAATCCATGCCCTTTGCATTTTCTAACCATAGACTTGAACCTCTCCCACGCTTCATTTAGAGCTTCATTCGGACCTTGAGAGAACACAGCAATAGAAGTTTTCGCTTCCATGAACCTATTGTGTGGAAAGAACCGATCCAGAAATTTCTCTTATAACTCGTTCCAATTAGTCATGACATTGTTTGGTTGATCAAGGTACCATTCCTTAGCTTTTCCTATCAAGGAATGAGGAAATAGTCTCCTGAAAACCTGTTCTTCTTCGGCCTCCGGAGCACCAATGGTTCCGGTGATCTCATAGAACTTTGTTAGATGAGTAAAAGGATCCTCGTGATCTGCTCCTGTGAAAGGATTCTGGTATAATAATTGAAGTAACCCCATTTTCATTTCGGAGTTCCTTCCATTGGCTTGATCACGAGCAAATTGTGCATTCAGACGAGGGCTATTAACACAAGGCCCTCGAGGTGGAACATTTGGAATTTCTCCGGCCATTTCTCCTTCAACTAAGTTTTCAACCGGTGTTGAAGAAGAAGATGCTTCTTGTTTTTGTCTTCTTTCCCTAGCTAGTTGTCTCCTCCTACGAGTTTTGCTATTCTCTCTACGTGCAGTCCTCTCAATCTCAGGATCAAAAAAGAGTTGATCTGCAGGTACACGTCCTTGCATAAACTGTAATCTGAAAAACTAACCAAGCAACTTAACAAACACAAGGGTAAGAGCTAAGAAATAAGAGATTAATTATAAGACTCAATACAAAACAAACTATTGCAATGCTTGCAATATCTATACAATAATCCCCGGCAACAGCGCCATTTTGTTGGAAGAGTATTGGAGTACTTTTACATTATCGTTTCCTCAGGGATTGGTGCGATATCACCGCCGTTCTATAGTTTATACTGTCTTGAGTTAATGTTACATTGGTTTTGGGTTTGCAAAAGATCATTCAACAATTTTAGTAGCAAGGATTAAATTAAATAAAGTTCTAAGTTTTAAAGAGAAGTATCAAGACTTGATTTCATCAACCTATAATTTGTATGTCTTCCTAACAACATGCGTATGAATTCGTTATCAATCAATATCTCACGTATCGTACATCTATACCGTTCGTTTCCGCAACGTTATAGCAAGACTTACTTGATTGTTATACCAACGATTTCTCAATCGATTAAACAACACAAATAACATTTATAAACCGATACTAAGTGATTATCAACCATTAACTCCATGTCTAGTGTCATACCCCAAAATTTGCCCGTACTATTTCTCTTGTTCAAATTCAAATTAAGGTACAAAGCTCAAAGGCATCTCTCCTAAACAAAGGCTCAAGAAAACTAAGGTTTATGGCTCCTTGAAGAAAATCAACGGATCAAGAGCTCCAATGCACCTCATATGGTTTATGATATTCCAAACTACCTCCATGACAAATTTCAGGTCTCAATTTAAAAGATTGATCACTCAATTACTCAGAAAGTCAACAGTCGACTGGTTTGACCCAAAAGTCAACTGTGGTCAAAGTACAGTCAAAACTCCTGATTTTTTTTCAACATCCTCATATTGAAGTATCATTCACCATTTGATCAAGAATTGATCATGGTTCATCAAGGAAAGATCGGAAATCAACAATTCCAAAAGTTTCTAAATTAGGATTTTTAGGTGAAAGTCAATGGAACTTTGACCAGCCATAACTCTCTCATACTTTCTCAGAAATTCCTCAACCTAATCTCATTCTCAAGGAAATTTGATTCTCTACAACTTTGATGTTGGGCCCAAGGTCAAGAAATGCTTCCGCATAAGAGATATGAGTCAATACATTACAGGTCCTTTTAGAAGATCGCAAAAAGCTGTGTTTTGTCAGGAGCCATATCATCAAGATAAAATCCTCAAATGGAAAAAAGCTTCCAAAGTGACTTGTAGGGGACATATTTAGGTTTCCAAAAAGTACTAGAACATTGTCATATGATAAAAATTGAAGGCGATACGAGGCTCAGAAGTTGGTCAAAATTCAAGAAAGACACCAAACCCTAATTGCATGACTTTGAACTTTTGGACTAATGGGCCTAAGATTTCGACTTCAAACATATCCATGACCTAAATAAGGACCTCTAAATTGACTTCCATATTTTTGTGATCTTTATTTAAATTTATTTGAGTTTTATGCAATTAAAAATCAAATAAATTAAGTAAAATTACAAAATAAATGAAATAAAATGCATGGCTTTGGTTTTAATTACTTGAAGGCCCAAATAATCATGTTGGAGAGTCCAAATTCGTGGAATATACCATGGGAAAGATACCATGCAAATTTAGAATGATTTAGAATGATTTTTCAATCAAATCTTTTCTCTTTCCCATAGATCAAGACCCAAGCCCATTCTTTGCCCTAGTACAAGGGGAGGAGAAATTGGACGAAGGAGGCAACAAGAGACTAGGGCATGATCAAACTTGGTTCTTCAGCGACTTTCTGTCTAAACCATGGACTCCACCATCCTTTTGAAGGTTCCAGGAATGCATTCATAGTCTTATTGAAGCTCCATACATACTCAAACGACCTCCCTCGTTAATATGGTTTGCTCACGTTTTTTTTATTCAAACTCTCAGCACACACAATATCAATGAGTTTTATATACCTGTATGTGTTCCTGACCGTGTTTAGATGTGTTTAGAATGTGTGTTTCGAAGATTTAATTCATGAACAAGAAGACGCCATGGCTAGGGCAAAGTTGAGACTCGCGTCGGATTCATATATACAGTCGGTTTCATGTCATGATAATGGCACTAATGAACTCGCAACCTCCAAATTAGGTGGTCAGTGTGGTTTCTCTTTTTGTTCGTTGTGTTTTTGCAGGTTTCAAAAGATAGCCATGGCTTGTTATGGATTCCCGGAGAAATCCGCAGCAAAAAGCGCAGGTAAAAACGAAGCAAAATCCGCAGGTATGTTGTTGAAGATGATGAACAGGAATGGAGGGTCAATGGGTACGCGTGCAGTGTCATGATTCGCCGGTCAACAAGACTGGCTTCTCCCTCAACTCTCATTGGCCAGTCAACGTGGATACTGGGTCCACGCGTGCTATCCACTCAATTTACTTTTTTTACTTTTTATTATTTTTCGTTTAATTGATTAACAAATAAAGTAAACAGCACAGGTGGTGGAGAAGCATATGCGTTAACTTCAAGGTCCTGGGTTCGAACCCAGGCTTTGTATTATTTTTCTGAAATGTGTTGAAAACAGATCCCACACAGCGAACCTCATGTGCAACACGCTACAGCCTCAGCGTGAGCCAATGGATCTCCAGCTAGTTCACATCCAACGTCCAAGAAGATGGGACGCACCATACGCCATCCAGAAGTCCATCTCACAGGATCCAATACCAGGTTTAGCTTTGTATTATTTTTCTGAAATGTGTTGAAAACAGATCCCACGCAGAGAACCTCGTGTGCAACACGCTACAGCCTCAGCGTGAGCCAATGGATCTCCAGCTAGTTCACATCCAACGTCCAGGAAGATGGGACGCACCATACGCCATCCAGAAGTCCATCTCACAGGATCCAATACCAGGTTTTCAATTTCCTTTTTTTCCTTTTATTATTTTTCTTTATTCCAATTTTTTCTTTTGTTTCTTTTTTTTAAAAAAAAAAACCTTTTTTTCTTTTTAAAAATTTAGATTAGTTTTATTTACCAAAACCTTTTTTTTTAAAAAAACTTAGTTTTATATATACATATAATTTTAGTTAATTAATTTATGATTAGTTTAATTCAAATTAATTAGATTTAAAAAATAATTAGGATCAACATTCAATTAATTTTAGGTTTAATAATTTTTAATTAATCAGGTTAAATAATTTAATAATTAATTTTAGGCTTAGCCTTTAAAATTCACAAACCATAGATATGGTAGATAACCGAGTGAAACCTTTATGTAAAATTGTTCCCATTAACTGTAGGCTAATATCAACAATGTAAGGCTAATATCAACAATGTAAGAGTTGTCTATTAACTATAAGTTTTTTCACCCTTAGGTTTTAATCTTTGGGTTTGTCTAGGTTTTTTAGCCATGAGGTTTTTATTCGCCTTTTCATTCTCATTTTCCTGCTTTTATTTTCGCGCCCAATTCTTTTCCTTTTCATTCTGGTTTTTCAGGGTTGATCAAAGATCTTTCAGCCACGCGCCTCACCCGATAAAAAGCTAAGTTTTCTAATTTTTTTGTTTATTTTTATTTTTTCCCTTTGATTAAAATAGGGTTTTGTTCAATAGTGATGAATTGCTCCTACACTCACCCCTATTATTTTCCGTTTAATTCTCAGATGTTCAGAGTCAATTGAGGGTTCGAGGAAGATCAAGGCATTCAAGATAATTAAATTGATTATTCATCTCTTTTATTTTCTGCTTTAATTCCCCCATCCTCGCAGGTGTTTATTGTAATAGCGTAGGACTTTATTTTATTTTTTCTCTGCCTCTAATTTCTGCAATTTTTAAACTGCATGGTTAGTAATCCTAGGGAGTGATAAACCATGAATTGAATCTAGAATCACCTAATTATAAGATAAATATCATCGAAGTTAACCACGTGATTGTTGCACCCACACACCTTTAGGGTAATCCCTCTTGTTGCCTTATTGTTGCCTGTTGCCTTTAATTGTACTAAATAGTCAAGTCCTTCGATTCCGAGGATACCTAAAGCAAGGTTGCCTAAAAAGATTGAAAATCATCTAGTCCCTCGATGTTGCCTCGGAAAAATAAGATGGTTGTCCCATTGCTAAGGTATCCTCGCATGATGCCTAAAAAGATTAATGACTATTACATCATTCCCTTAGACTACCTGTCCTCTTTATGGCAAGGGACATTCTTATGGCGAATGATAACTCGATGACCCTTCAACATCCAATTGAAAGACTTCCTGCCTTCTCATGGTATGGATAGACCCTTTCGCCCTGAAAAGCTAAAAGAACAAATTTCAAAACTTAGGGTAGTTGCTACTAATTGCTTGCTCTAGATTCAAATTCTTTTTCATAATCTCTTTTCAAAATCAAATTCAAAAAGACTACGCTTATTTACAAGCTAAAGTTCTTCTTCAAAATCTTTTCCAAACGCACTTCAAACATTTTAAACAAACAAAGTGAGCTAAAGCAATTAAGAGCCTATGGATAACCATGGATGCAAAGGGTTCCTTACACCTTCCCTTTGTATAACTTACCCCTCGAATTCAAAATCTTTTTAAAAGGTCTTTTTCTGTTCTTTTAGCCTTTCCCAATAATTGGATAAAATAAAAGTCGGTGGCGACTCTTGCTTACCGCGACATTTCGATATAAAAGTCAGTTCACCGTATTACAGAACTGGCGACTCTGCTGGGGATTTCGATTAAAATAGAGGGGTTACCTTAAAAGTTTAGGAATCACTTAAATGTTTTCTATTGTTTGCTTTATTTTTGCAGGGCTGTTTTGGTTATTTTGCTGTGTGAAAGATCCTAACCCGGATCTGAGTACCTTAGGTAAATGGCATGAGATCAAGGAGAATGCACAGTGTATACTGATGTGGTTGATCTGATGGCCATCGTTAGTGTGACACATTGGTTTGTCCTGGTATTCCTTGGGATCCGACCTGAGAAAATGCTTGGCTGCCGCGTGGTGTCATTAAGCACTAATTTGCCCTTAGAACCTTAGTCGAACTTGACTTTGGCCTATTAGAAAGTAGCGAGATGGCTGGCTTTGGTTCCGACCGAAGTTGGTTGATACTCGAAGCTACACTCATATGGACTGGACTTTCAGGACCTTTTCGGTTGGCGATTCGATTGCCGAACTGAGATAAGCGCCTTCGAGAAAGGTCAATGATAGGAGTTCCCTAGAACCCGATCTTTATATAGGACAGGTTGAACCAACTTAACTTCAGTGGGGAGTGTACTTACCTACAAACTTCATGCAAGCCTTTAAACCTAAGGGCACTGGTGTGACTTGTTTGTTTTTGCTACTAACCTTTGTTTTCCTTGCAGGTTTTGCTAAAAGACTTGTTTTCCCTTACTATCTTACGCTGTGCTTAATGCATTGCACTCACATAACATCATGACATCATGACATCATAAGCATAACATGATTTAACTAACCCTTTCAAGGATCTTAGGAATTTAGGGCGCACAATTTCAGGTGCTCTTATCAAGGACTGAATTCCTATCAAGGGGCAAGAGGATTTATTTTCCTCTGGCCACATACCTTCCAATTCATAGACTCGGCACCTATCAAGGGGCCAGAGGATTTATTTTCCTCTAGCCAGGTACCTTCAAATTTAGAGATATCCCGAATCAGAGGCGATGACCCACTCGATATGGTGAGCTTGATTTCTCAAGGAAGGACGTTCTTCAGACTAAGACGCGACCAAACCATTTTCTAATGTTGCTAACTAAATTCCTAAAGATCCTTGAAAATATTGCATTTGCATTCATAACATCACATAAAACAAACTTTTCCTTTCAGGTCGACCAACTGGTCAGACAAATACCATCAACAAATCAATCCTAATCAGATGAACATTCTGGAAGCTTAACCCCCAGACTTCTGAAACATTCCAATTAGATATACATTCTGGAAGCTCGAACCCCGGACATTCTGAAAGTTCCAATCAGATGAACATTCTGGAAGCTTGACCCCTAGACTTCTGAAACATTCCAATCAGATATACATTCCGGAAGCTCGAACACCGGACATTCTGAAACATTCTTATCAGATACACATTCCGAAAGCTCGAACCCCGGATACTCTGAATCTCTACACCAGTTCCACAACAACGACGCAAGCCTGATGCACCTAAGTTTCAATTCACCAAAATCAATATGTCGTCGGCCCAGACATTACAACATCTGTTGAAGATCAGATTGATTACTCTGGGGGATGCTCCTAAGAATTCTAACACCTCTGGCTATAAACTTAATGCGAGGTGCGCATACCACTCCAACATTCCTAGACATTACACAAACGATTGCCGGTCATTGAGAAATAAGATTCAAGATCTGATCGATGACAGGGAAATCAAATTCAGCCCTCCTGAAAGCTCCTGGGATGATCATTGCTCCTATGCCTAGTCATGACATGACTGACTGACGTCTAGACGGACGAACCTTTGGATCATTAGATCTTACTTTCAGTTGCAAGTTTCTTTTCTGTTTGTTTAAACATTTGACTCAGGATAGACATTATCTGTTTTAATAATCATCATCAGTCCATTGCATATGTTTGTCTGGAATAAATTATTTCGCTATCACTCATTTTTAATGATATCTTTACTTTGCATATATTTTGTGATATTTAACTCTCGCTAAAGCTGTGAACCTTTTAAGGTAGGATGAAGAAGATGATGCCGCAACCTCATATAGTGATGCTTTTGAACAGACTATGCTGACGATGTACAGGCATTGTTTCAATTCCTAAACAGTGGAGATATAAGGATGTTAATCCCTCGTCAACCCCTTTGAGCCTAAGAAGTAGAAGTTTCTTTCTTGTACTAATTAAAACCCTTGATCATAACCTGGGGCAGGGTAGTTCTCAGTTAATTTGGCTGTGCATTCTATTTTAAGATAATCATTCAGTACACCTTTCAACAAAGGTTTCAATCACAAGCGTTCATCCGCACACATCAAAGAAGTGTTGGAGATGTCAATCAAAAGCCAATGATGGTTCATCAATCATTAAGCAAGGCAGTCAATATCTTTCAAAAAATGAAAAAAAAATGAAATGAAAAAACATATATACAAAGAAAAGCCTGCTAAGTCAAAAATCAAAAAGATGACTTAGGCAAAAATCAAGGCATCCCGCTGACTGTAAACTCAAAATAGACAGTTCAAGCAAAAGTTAGGGATATCAAAAAGATGAAAAAAGAGAAGTCAATAAATTCCTGACGACACAATGTTGTGACTACCAAAAGGAAGAAGTGACTGCCATCTCAAAAGTTCTCTTTTCTTGTGAACCATCATCATTATCAAAGGTGCAAATCCAAAAAAGTCTCTTGGAACCTGAATGCATAAGTTGAATTAGATGAGCTTAGGACTGAAGATCATCACGAAGGGGATGGGTACAATCAAATTTTGAGTCTTTATCCTTTGTTTCTTAAACCGTGAACCAAGCCACGTTACAACCCTTGAAAGTCCTAATTGAAGCATGGTTAGTTCGAAAGCATACTGTCACAAAAAAGGTATCCCGACTCCTTAAGGTTTACTACAAATGCTAGGTTGATATCCTGTTTTCTACAAAAATAGCATGTTTTTACAAATATCACGCTTTTACATCTCTTGTTTTAATGTTTTTTCAAAAACTCAAGACAAACGTATGCATTGCATCTCATGAATTCATTATTAAACATATTCTGCTACATAATTTCAAATGTTAGCATCAGAAAGAACTTGCACAGGGTATGACTAATGACTCAAAGTTATCCCGACAGACAATATTACTCCGAGAAGCAATGTTTCCTACGTATACAAGGGTGTCATACCCCAAATTTGTCCTACCCCTTTATTTCTAACTGGCTTAGGCTTTTCATTCATGTGCATATCTCCATTAGGGCATCAACATAACGGCATGCATCATTAATCAATAACTTTGCATTGGATCAAGGATCTTGGAAGCTACGGTTTTATATGGTCGTTCATTGTGGGCTTCTTTCTCCTAAAGCTACAAGGTTTTCCTCTATGAAGATTCACCAAGGGCAAGAGGAATATGAGTTGTATATGTGGTGTTTGCGATCGTTAATTCGACTGAGATTCATCGGATTTCATGTCGATATGTTCTTACGCGCATCAATCCTTATCTTCTTCAAGAATTCCTAAAGGCATTACTATTATGATGGGTTGAAACACAAGGGCAATGGCAGGAGAGATTGATTTGTTCATTTATCTTGATCAACACAGGCTTTGGCTCGCATCATGTACTTAGTACTTCAATTGCGGGTTAATTGAGATTTCGAGAATTAATGATTCAAGACTTGCCGTTGAAGTTTGAAGGTGAAGATTTAATAAGTGGACCTAGTTTTATTTGAATTTGCAAGTGGATTTTTCAAGGCATTATTGTGGTGGATTGGATTATGTCCATTGAAACTTAAGGTTGGTTGAAATTCAAACATAATGGGAATAAAGCCACGGTTCTCAAGTGTTTGTGTGTAACTTCTCAAGAGCTAACAGCAAGGCATGCTAGTGCAAATTTTGAAAGAGAAGTGCAGTGAATATTGAGAATATATCGTTACGTTCAAAAGGATTACAATGATATAAGAAAAAACGTCCATCCCATTTACAACAAGTTTCATCTCAAAGTTTACATTCTGAAAAATAAAAATAAAAATAACACACGAACATGAGTCTATCCTTCATCTTGAAGTCCCTGTTGCTTCTACCCGATCGGTTTTCTACCTGTGAGTGGCATGCATTTTGTCCCAATTCAGATGAAGGCTGAACCTGCACTTCACATAAAAACCACTGTGGCATTAGTAAACCAGAAAACAAACCAGCCTCTGTGTTATACAAAAAAACCGAGTCGGCGCCGAAAGAAAACCAATTGAACCGCAGCTCCAAATGAAATGAGAACCGAACCTGCAGTTAGGAATGAAACCAGAAAAAACGGTTCACATCGGAGGGAGTCATAACAGTTCAGCCTTCCACTCGAAACTCGCATTAAAACCAGAGCTGCCTACATGATTCAGAAGAAAATATTTCAAATTCAGAAAAAGAAACCAGATTCAATCAAAGAGAATCAATGCAAAAAGGCAAAACCGCACCAGTTTCTTGCTAAAATCCTAAAACATAGCTTTACTACTCAGAGCATTGAATGTCACAAGAGATGAGGGTTCTGAAGTTCTTTTGGATGGGAATCCTGAAGGTACAGGTGACGAATCTGCGAATAAAAACAAAAGTCAAAACCAAAGTCCAAACTTGCAGAATTCAAAACAGACCTGCGCTATTCAAAAGATCAATACAGACCAGCCCCATTTTCTTTCAATTTCTAAACAGAGACATAACTTCAAAACCAGAAAACAATAAACACAGCATTTCATAACAAGCCATAAACCAAAATCATATCAGTATCCTCACTACTCTTGCCATACCAGCCTATTGCTCACATCAGCTTCAAGTCATGGTGAACTAACAAGGAGAGCATAACTCAGCTTCAGTCAGCTCTATATAACAAACAGAAAAACAAGCTATGACAAATAGAGTTCAGAAAACTAAAAGTCCAATCAAAAAACAACCTCACTCGCTGAGTTCACTGTAACAGACTGAGTTAGTCGCGTAACAAACCGAGTCACCCTTAACTAACTTCAAAACTAATTTCTAATAGCTCAAAACCTCTATAACAGAATCGGTTACAACTCCCTAACCTCCATAACCGACAAATCTCCACCCTCTAATCTCATAACCGAATTTGAATCCAAGGGCTCCAATCTCTCAATCTCTAACTGAATCTCTTCAATCTTCTCACCTATATATTCTCCTCTCCTCCATTTCCTTAACTCACTCTTCATCATTCTTCATCATCATCATCTTCACCTCACTCTTCACCATTCCCTTCCCTCTTCTCACTCTCTGCTACTACTCTCTCCACCTTCAATCTTAGCACTCTCACCATGCGCTCTCACCATGGTTGTTAGAGTTTCAACCTTTGAGACTCTAACAACCGAGCTAAACCTCCTCCTCAATCACTCTCAACCCTCGCCAAACTCACGATCAGAAAAACAACAACAAACAACTCACAGAAACTCAAAAAATCAAGAAAACAGAAGAAGAAGAAGAGAAGAGTAGAAGAAGAAGAGCTCGAACAAAACGAAAAGGTAGAATCGAGATAAAACGCACTGGAACTCATTTCATACCTGGATTTCTCTGGTTTCGAATCGTCATCGCCGTTGAAGAGTCGCCGGAACTGCTCCGGTCGGTAAGCCTGAAACCTCTTTAATCTTCTTTGGTTATGGTGTTGTTTGAGCTTCATGTTACAATAATTGAAGGAATTTTGTTCGATTTGTGTTCGATTTTGGGTTTGGGGAAATTAGGGTTTCTTTCACCGGTTGCTTCTGATCCATGCGTTAGGCTTGTTCATAATGGAAACTGATGAGGGGTTTAGATTCAGGGAATAATTCTGGTCAGGTTTCGTGTTTGGTGGCTCTCGTTTCGAGTAGTCTTGGGGTTGGTATGGTGGCAGCGACGGCGGAGAGGCTCGCCGGAAATCGCGAGAGAGAGGAAGAACGAAGGAATGAGTGAGTTGGGGAGGGGAGTCTGAGAGTCATAACGGGATTAGCCCTAATTCCTTTTTGTTATTTTATTTTATTTTTAATTCATTTTCTTTTTAATTGAATAATAGAAATGACAAAAACTGAAAACTAATAATTTTGGGTCACAAAACCACTGCTGAAGCACACCCCCATTTGGCCCATGATGCGCCACCTTTTGGCCTAAACAACAAATGCTGAACAAAAAAATTTGCCTTGGGCCTGACTCCTGGGCCCTGCGCCCTATCACCATGACACCACCGTTTTTGATTAACACCCCCATGTTTCACACTTAATTGATAGGTTTTAGATTTTTTTACATAGTTTTTTTCCTATTATTTTTAGATAATAAAAACATGATAAAAATCACTTACTTTTGTTAGATTTTAGGGAGTAAAAATGACATATAAAAATCAATTTTCTTTGTTAGTTTTTTTATAAAAGAATAAATAGTCACCATTAAAATTTGTTAGATTTTTAGGTGATTGTTGATACTAAAAACTCATAAGTAATAGTTTTTTTTAGGTCTAATTTTGTACTAATGCTTGAATTTGTTTTCTCATCTCTCTTATATCATTCCATGTTATTTTTTGTATAATTGTTGTGTGACTTTGTTGCTTAACTTTGGCCATATTTTTGGCCTATTTTGGTATCATTTCCATGCTCCTTTTATAGTATTTTCCTTACCATGTCAACATTAGACTTAGACTAGAATAATAACAATTAGGTTAGAATACTTAGGCTAGTCTCCCCCATTTTCATTCTTTTTCTTTTCAACATCAAAACACTTAATAACTATCAAAATAAAATCCCTTTAAAAAAATACAAAGAAAACACCTAAAAAACATTAATAAAAAAGTGAAAATTCTTAAAAAGGGAATGGAAGCTTGAACGTCCCTTGCTTAAGGGAATGTTCGAGTGCTTGGATCCCCCTTGCTTAAGGGTACCATTCAGGCGTAAGTTCCCAAATTCTAAAAGACACAAACCAAAGAGTAACTCGAGTTTCCCTTGCTTTAGGGATTTCCTCGAAACACTCAAACTCTCTCTCTTCTCTCTTTTCTTAAGGGCACCGTTATTTCCGCTCCATTGCATCCTAGGCTGTCCCCTTATGCAAGAGCGCAAGCGTTAACTCCTCCCAACTAAAAAACACAAAAACAAACAGAAAACTATGGAGCCGAGCTACGGTAACTCTGATTCCTTAAAAGGATACGTAGGCAGCGGGGTAGGGCCCGTGCGAGTACAATTCTTTATTTTCCCTACGTTTTTGCATTCATTCACATATAGGTATACATAGTACACACCCTTTAGATAGAAACAAACATAGGTGGATACTGTCGCGGGGAAAAATCGTTGTCTTTTTTCGGGATGAGACACCTGATGCCTTCTTTGGGCTCGAGTGCTCAAAAAATGATTTTTCTTTTGTACGGACCAAACTTTTTATTGTTTCCAAAAGAGGAAAAGGAAAAAAGCTGCAATAACCTAAAAGTGGGGGAGAGATCTTGGGTAAGAGGGTTGGTTATACGAAGGGAAGGTATTAGCACCCAACGTATCTATAGTACTCTATAGGTTTCTTTGCTTTGTTTTTCATTTCATGTTATTGAGAGGTTCTTGTGAAATAGGTGGGACCTAAGGTGTTTGTTTGATTATGCTCGCAAAGATCATCGCGATCCTCTGCATACATATCCCCTAGAGGGAATCAGAGCATCTGTAGCTCGGGGTCTACGGGTGCTAAGGTTTGAATGGTTTTTTTGTTTTGTTTTGCTCGCCAAGGATCGACCTTGTGCCTACGTATTCTCAATGGGATGTTGAGAAAGTCAGAGCAATCGTAGTTCCCACTTATGCTAGTGGAAGCAAAGGATAAGAGACAAATGTCATCTAAATGTTCGATGTATCTAACCTATATCATCACATACATCTGTTTGTTTTTGTTTGAAAATCTTTTCATTATAAGCCCGGGGCCATGCCGCTTATGGCGCTTAGAATGATAAAGATGTTTTTTAGCCAGCCTTGTGGCAAAAACTTTCAATAAAGTCAGCCTTGTGACAAAAAGTTTTGATTAATCAGCCAGCCTTGTGGCAAAAGTTTCAATGAAGTCAGCCTTGTGACAAAAACTTTGATTAATCAGCCAGTATGGTGGTAAAAAAGGTTTGATTGATTAGCCAGCCTTGTGGCAAAAAGTTTGATTGATTAGCCAGCCTTGTGGCAAAAAGAGTTTGATAAATTAATTGTTTGTGATGATATAGAAGAGATACTCCTATCATAGAGATGATAAATGTCTAATCTCCTAGGGTTTTTTTGATTTGGATATTGGGGATGCTTATAAGAAGCCCGTGGGTCCTTGTACGAAGCCCAAGAGGAGGCTATCCGAGGGTCCTTGCATTGTAAGCCCAAGAGGAGGCTATGGGAGGGACAATCCAGGGTCCTTGCATTGTAAGCCCAAGAGGAGACTATGGGAGGGTCACTCGTTTGTACAAAGCCCAAGGGGAGGCATGGTATAGTTGGTCTGAGCTCTTAGAGCGATTTCACCGGGAAACCATACTCTATGTCCTAACCTAAACTAGTGGAGATTCTTTGCACGAAGCCCAATAGGAGGCTATGGGGAACCTAGTGTTGTACTAAGTTGAACAAGCATATATATCACACATATGAACAAACATGAACAAATACGAACGAACATGAACAAGTACATGAACAGATATGAACAGTTATACATATATATGACAGAGTGTGTGTATATAATGGAGTTTATGAAGGAAATATACCTGTAAGCATGATCCATTTGTATACACAGGGCTTGGGACTCATACTCGGGGAGGAGACCCATTGAGTTTATCCATGGCTATGTAAACAAGTATTTACAAAAGGGCTTGGGACTTATACCTACATGGAGGCCCATGGTATATTTTTGGGAAGATTTAAAGAAAAAACCTTCATTTTTGGTTTGTTATTTAAAGTTAAAAACCAAATTGATCGAGATATGTACAAAACGGTGTGTGTACAATGAAATACCTAATTTCATGTACAGGAATGGGTATGTACAAAAGGGCTTGGGACTTATACCTACGTGGAGGCCCGTGTTTTATTTTATAAAACATGGTTGATTGTTTATTTACAGACGCGAGGTTTCGCTTTTGAAAAACTGTTTGAAGATTTGTTTTGAAAAGAAGTTTTATTGTTTTAAAAAAAAACTGTACAAAAAGAAAAGAAATGGGACTTACACTCTCTAATATTCGAGAGGCCCCTGTTTTATTTACATAAAACAGGGTGGGTGGTTTTTAAAAAAGATGTGAGATTTATTGTTTTAAAAACAGTTTGAAAAGTATTGTTTTGAAAAAGTTTTCTGTACAAAGAAAAACTGTAAAAGGAAAAAAAGAGTGGGTCTTATACTCTCTAATATTCGAGAGGCCCCACTTCATTTTGAAAATCATTTGATCAATTAAAAAAGTTTAATCAAAAGTTTCAAAAAGAAATGGTTTATCGTTTTTGAGAAGAAATGCGATCGCTTGTTTTAAAACGATTTGAATTTTGAAAGAAGTCAATTTAATCAAGATAAACAAAAGATTATCCTCAATTAACACTTAAATGATTAGGGTTTGCTTCAAAAAATATTTACAAGTGATTAACTTTGAAAATCAAATGAAAAATAATATTTAAAAGTATTAAAATTTCTTAAAACAAGTCATTTTAAAACTATTAAAAAATGTATCAAATAAATATTTTTTGATGATTTTTTTTTATATTCTTAAAATATGTATATTAAATAAGAAGTGTTTAAAAAATGAAGAAAAAATAAGTTGATTTGATTGGTTAAATTAATTGGTGAAGTTTGTAAAAAATTGAAAGAAAAATAGTGCTAAAAAAGAAGGTTTGGTCCCTTGGAGTGTTGAACTCGTGACCTTGAGGTTATTATCCAAAAACTTAGCCAACTGGACCACGCGCGTGGTCTGTTAATACTTGCAACGAATTAAAATATATTTTGAGATGATTTCCAAATTTCAGTTTCAAAAATATGGCGCCAAGAACACAACCCTAATTTGAATTTGAAAATTCTGAAAACTGGATTGTTTTGATCAAGTGAATAGCCTATCTTGCTCGATTTTGGACGAGGAACATGATGGTACCATTTAATTCCATTTATTTTCACTCTAAGATCATTAATTTTCTGATGAACACGAAGAACCCTAATTCCCTAATTCAATCTGAAATCGTGTTTGTGCAAGATAATTGGCAATTGATTGAGGGTTAATGATCTATGCATGTGCAGAAACAAGATAGTATGGCAGTTTTTCATTTATGATGCATGTATGATAGAGTTTGAAGTTCAAGAGAGCTTACCTTAAAAATGTCAAAACTGGAAATCGAATTCTGCAAATGAGGGATTCCAGATGTTGTTTCTTGATCTGAACACCTTCAGTGGACCTTATGGAACATGTTTGAAGTCTTGGAATGAACTGAGAACCTCTTGATCAGTTTGTGGCACCCGATCTGCAGAGCTATGGTGTGAGAATCGAATCTGATGATTTTGATGTTACAGATCATATGTGAGTGCTTGGATAGTTCATATGTGATGTATATGAGGTGTTGGAAGTGTTAGTTTGGACAGAAATGTTCTTGAATGGATTTTGGCATGATAAGGCTTAGGTTATGCAATTATGGAAGTGAGGTAGTGATTCTGAGATTTGAGGTGTTTTTGGGTGCATGAGTGATTCAAACACATCCCATGTGATGTTTATGGTTTGCTAGAATCATCACTTTGGCCATAGCTTCAAGGATTTGGAGGTTGGGATTTCTACCTCACTTTGAAACATGAAACTTGCAATTCAAGAAAGAAAGAGAAAACCTATGCTTTGTGAGGTTTTGGTGTGATTTTGAATGAGGTAATGACCTCTATTTATAGGCCATGGATTCTGAATACAAAGCTTTGCAACTTGCTCAAAGAATGGTGATTTGGCTTAAGAGATAAAATGGAATCTTTCACATTAAATGCATATGGTTAAAGTTACTAAACCATGGTTAAAATTGGCTATGCTTCTTATCTCTTTCCCATCTGTCTCAAATCAGAAAAAATATCTCCAATTATTGCCTCTATGCATCATTACTTGGTCCATTTGGCAATTTGGTTCATAACTTTGGCAAAATGACTTGAAATTTCAAGTGAAAAGTTCACTAATGGCAAAATTCAAAACCATAGCTACACTCCATATTTTTTCATGCTCTTGGACATTTTGGAAAGCTCATGTTACACACTTCAAAACCCTAGTTGAAAGTTTCTTCAAGACCTTTAAGGAAATGGGTGAAAAAGATCCATGAACTTTGAAGAAAATGAAGTTTTAAGTGAAGTTTTCAAAAAGTACCAACTTTGAAGCACCATATCTCTTAAATGGTTGATCTTATGGAAAAAATTTATATGTGTCAAAGTTGTTTATTGGATCAAAATCTACAACTTTCATGTTGGAAGTTTTTTTCAGTTTGTAGGTGAAATTTTGAGAAATTCCCTTCCAAAGTTTGGAAAAAACCATGAAAAACACTTAGAAAAATTTTCTAAGTATGAAAAGTCAAACTTTTGACTTTTGATTCTTGATTGATTTTCTTGATTTTTCTTGATCAAATGACTTCTCATATCATATATTGATGATTCAAAACTTCAAAAGTCATGGTTGACCAAAATTCCCCAAAAGTCAATGGTGATCTTGTACAGTTGACTTTTTCAGACGAATCGCGCTTCTGGAGATTTCAAATGAAACAGGCTATCCTCACCAAGTGAATGGTATGAATGGATCATATTGAGGTATTAGAGGATATTGAATCATAGTTTGAGTTGTGGTGCCATGTCCTGATTAAAAAGGCAGTTGTTCAGTGAATTAGGTCAAAAACCCTAATTGTCGACCAGATGAAATTGACGCTTGTGGATCTTGAATTGAGATACAATTTCCATTGTATATTGTCATAGGGATTATTTGAAGATGATTGAAACCTTTGATTGACTTCCTGGGGATTTTTAGGGTTTCCCAAATGTGATCCCTGATTTCAGTCCCCGATAGTTCAAAACCCTAATTCTGAGGATTTGTCTGATCAATCTTTGTATAGGAGATGTTCTGAGCCAATGGATTAGGTCAAAATGATGCACTTGGGGTCTTGAGGTCATGTCCCAAGTCATTAGGTCAAATTCTGAGCAAAAGTCAAGAGTATGCTATCTTCAGTCAAAACCCTAATTCAGTCGATTCAAAGCTGTTGAGTTTGTTGAAGTGAATCTCTGAGGACCAAATGTTGATTGTTGATGAAGATGATTCATTTGAGATGAAGGGAGAACAAAGCCCTAATTGATCATTACTTGTACTGATGAGTGATTTCCTGACCAAATCCTGCTGAGCCACAAGTAACAAACACAAGCTATGCAATTTGTTAGAGATGCAAATGATGCATATGCAAATGATATGAGGTGGTATCTTAGGTCAAAAATTGGGGTATGACAGATGCCCCTATTTAAGTTTCTTCAACCTGAGATATGAAGATTGAAAATCTTTATTTTGATAGGGTGGAAGAGACTTAAATATCAGAAGACGCAAATTTTGGACCTAAGATACCAAAATTGCGAATGATGCAAGGATATCTTTACCGAGGGAATATCAAAACTGACTCCGCTGGGGAAAAGAGATTGGGAAGGATGTTTCAATCTGTTTTAAGGAAGAGAATCCATTTTTTCGGGAAAGCAAGTGTATGCTTCACCGGGGAATGATAGCTTTGTAAGAAAAGCTTACCTATCGACATTACCGACTATCAACACAGGGATAGACTTGTTTAATAATGCGAAGGTGAAAGGTATGAAACTGTATTACCGACTATCAGCATGGTGATAGACTTGACAAGGTAAAAAGAGTTTCAAAGGTTCGGTTAATATTACCGACTATCAGCCTGGTGATAGACATGTTAAATAATATAACCAGAACAAAAGATTATCGACTACCAGCCTTGTGATAGTGGTTCTGAAGACATGATCGATTATCAGCCGAGTGATAAAATGATCTTGGAGACTTTGCTAGGGAAATTACTGGTTATTCAGCCTTGTGAATGGTAATAAGACCCTGATTGTCAAATGGTCTTCATGATTGATTTCCTTGAGAGGAAAAGGCTTTTGAAAGAGACATAAGCTGCTCAGATGATGAGGCTATTGCTTATTGTCTGTTTTTCACGACTCTGTTTGAGGAATCGGAATTTGAATCTCTGGTAAAGACAGGGTTCTAACCAAGAATGAATTGGAAAGAAATGGTCAAACAAGACTTTGTACCCATGAGGAATGAACTCAACTGGGTGTTTCCTCCTTTGTTCTGAGAGGAGAAACTAAAGCGACCTTCTTCCACGAGGAATGATCTCAGTGGGGAACTGGAGAAAGAAGATGTTCTTTCTGCTTATGGGTGACGACCTACTTGGAGAGATGACACGCCCATATTTGTTTCTTTTCTTTTTTCTCTTCTTCTTTTTTTTTTTTTGAGGATAGATATATCCTAAACGAGGGAACATTGAAAAATGCAAGAATGCATAAATGATGTAAATATGTATGAATGATGAATGTCATGAATGTAGCATGCATGCTGACGATACTGACAGACAAAGAAGTATACACTGGAGATGGACCGACGTCGCAATACAACCAGATATTTGGCAAATGTTCTTCAACACGGTGTAGATAACACGGGTGATTAATGGTGCTGCGTGCTTTAAACTTCTCTGGGGAAGATAAGCATCTTTACTGGGATGGAAGAGCTTCTTCACTGGAGATAGAAAATCTTCGTCACTAGGGATAAAAGACCTTCTTCACTGGGGATAGAAGAGCTTCTTTACCTCGAGGGGTAATTGCTTCAAGAATTCTTTTTTGGGACAAGAATACCGTTGTCTCAACAATTTTTTCAGGGAGAACCCTTTTGTTCATCCTATGGAGACAACTGCTGATGTTCCTTCCGTTGTTCACAACTCAAAGGAAAATTTCGCTTTTATTTTGAAAAAGAAAAGTGAAGTAAATTCATTTAAAACTTATTTTTTTCTTTTTTTCAAAAGTGAATAACACAATTAAAGCGTCATTTTGCAAGCTGAAAGAAATTAAAGATTGCAAACAAATGGGCACAAGGCTCAAATTTATTTAATAAGATGGAAATCAGCTAAAGGCGTGATTCCATAGAGTATTTACAAAAGTTGGAAATGGTAATTATGCGGAAAAGGCTACATTGAAAGCAATAACCACTATTCCCCCTAACAACTTTGAGTTCCAACTGTGCTTGTTGCTTCAGATTGGAGATGATTTGATCGTAGATCCTTTGATGAAGTACAGACTCTTCAGGTGACGAAGTATGGACTGATGCAGTTACTTTGTCATAAATCCCTAATTTTTGCCTAGATTGCCCTTTCAGGTTTTCAATCTACCAGGATGAATTTTTTCTGTTTATTGTCTCTAATTTTTGCCTGGACCGCCCTTTCGGGTTTTCAGTCCACCGAGACGCTCATTTTTGCCTAAGTCGCCCTTTGCGGGTTTTCAAC